>NW_022436973.1:16634602-16717832 GCF_009761245.1 Sapajus apella | reverse complement strand
GGTTTCACCATGTTGACCAGGCTGGTCTTGAACTTCTGACCTCAAATGATCCACCCACCTCAGCCTCCCAAAATACTGGGATTATAGGCATGAGCCACTGTGCCCGACCTCTGCTTTATTTTCTTAGTTCCCCTTCCATTCATTATTTTTCAATAACTATTTTAAAGCTTATTAAGAATCAATTTTGTTAGAATGCCTATCAGGCATGTGAGTTATGTAAATTACTATATTATTTAACTGAACCATTAACTTTCTGATAAAAGAAAATGACAAAGAAGTCATTTTTTGCACTAAGATGTTTCTAAATTCATCTTTTATAGAAAAATTAAAAGGTCATCTAAATATCTACCAGTGGAGAATAGGTTAGTATAGAAAATCAATGGGACACTACCCATTTACTAAAAATAATTTTCAGAACTATACATATATATTCATCAATGAAAAAGCAGGTTATATAACATAAACCATGTAAAATATGTATTCATATGCAAAAATGACATAAAAATATACAAAAATGCTTGGTTAGGATAGAAAGGATTATTTCATTCTGTAATGTCCTGCTTTATTAATTTTATAACTTGTTTTAAGTAATTAAAATATTATCTGTTATTCCTATGGAAAAGACTACCAGTTACTCCTCAAAAATGCCATATATTCTCTTTAGGCCCCCAGACTGATTATATGTCATTAAAAATTAGCGAGTATTTGTTTCCTAACCACCCAGTCCTGTGTGTCATCACTGAAATGTGCCATTGGGATTGGATACCTGGCAAAGCATATCTAACCGGGGAGTGTGAAGAGAAGCATACACCAAGTATATCTCCTCCAAAGAAGGGCAGGAAAGTTTAATGCATACAAATTAAACCTCACTCTGCCCCATGATGGTGTGGACAAGTGGCAGCAAGAGGCATTTGAGAGTCAGGCACAAAGAGTTGTGCTAAAAGTCCAGGTTGGTCAAATTGTGTCCTCATGTGCTAAAGGACCTTAATCATGTCCACTCATGGCACCCTGATGACAATGAGAAGGCCATGTGGTTCTCCTAACAGAGCATCACCTTGTGGGTGACCAGTGACCACAGGGTAGAGGGATGCTGAGTAGAAAGGACCTGAACTGGCATCAAAGTAGTCATCTGAACATTGTATATCTTCTCTATGCAATGGAGGTAGATCCTGTGTCTCCTCCAGACACTGCTAACTGAAGAGAGATGTCAACACCATCAGCACCACTAAAAGTAATCTTGCCAACACACCCAGCTAATTTTTGTATTTTTAGTAGAGACAGGGTTTCACCATGTTGCCCAGGCTGGTCTCGAACTTGTGACCTCAAGTGATCCACTTTGTCTCGACCTCCCAAAATGCTGGGATTACAGGCGTGAGCCACTGTGCCGGCCCAACCATGTGCAGATGTTATTTTCCGTTATAAAATTGAAAAGAAAAAACTGAAACTGAGAGAATTATGTGTCCTGTATACTGAGAAGGTTATCTTAAGAATTATCTTAAGATTGTAATTAGGAAGGTGATTCTGTTAGGGAAAACTTTATAAACTTACACAGTATTTAAAATGTATAAATTGTGGAGGGCTTCAAGTTAGCAAGAATAATTATGCCTTTAATACTATGAGTAAATTGTACACAGTCATATGAAACTCTGAAAGTACTTGGAACTCTTCAAATGACATTAATATAAATATGAAATTTTACTTTTTTGTAAATTCAAGTTATACTTGGGAAACCCTAGAGAAAGATTTCATTTGTCTACCATGGAACCAAAATTGGCTTTGAATATATATTATCCTCTGTATGGAAAAATAAGACCTCCATGCCTCAGGTACTTTTCACATTCGTCATCTCATTGAAGTATTATGATGATTCTGCAGGGCAGGTGGTATCCACCCTAATTTCCAGATAAAGAAACTGAGGCTGGGGACATTAATTAACTTGTTGAAAGTCACACACAAGTGAAAAAACAGTCAAGAATCCACAGCACTGCACTTGGTTTGTCCTGACACCCTGCCTCCTTCATACAGGGAAAAACTAAATGGAAAAAGGGGGCAATAAAAAAAATCATCTGGTCTTTGGCCCTTGCTTTTACTCCTTTCTTGGTTTCTGCAACTAACTGTGCCTTCCTCAGTGTGTTTATGTCCTAGGAAAAGATTGTTAACAGAAAGCACAACAGTTGTCCAGACTGTAGTTTATTGAGCAAAGTTTTCTTGAATATTTTCAGTAAAACAGAGAATTAACAGCTCAATGGTTTTTTTCCCCCTTAGATATTGTGGATGCTTTATCAGATCCAAAGAAATTTCTCTCAATTACGGAAAAGAGAGCAGACCAAATGAGAGCTATGGGCATTGAAACCGTAAGTAGAAATGGTTGATTAAAGATGGCCAAGTTGTGGGAGTTTGATTGTCCAACAGTGATTACAAAAGCAAGATAAAGTAATGAATTAGCAAGTTAAAAGAGGGTTTTAAAAACTGAGCCCATCAACTCAACAATAGTTTCAAGGGTCTACAAAAGTGCAGCATGTTTAATAAAATGTGACTGCCATCAGAAAAACCCACTTCATCATCAGTGGCTTAACGCACATCAGGGGACCCTTTCCCCATTAGAAACAAAATGAAAAACCATTTGTGATGCTTTTAGGAAGGTTTTAATGTAAGTAGAGCATTTCTAATCAGAAAATCCAAAATCTGAAATGCTCCAAAATTCAAAACTTTTTGAATGCTGACCTGAGATAGTCATCCCTTTGCTTTTTGAAGGTTCAGTGTATACAAACTTTCATGTACAAAATTACTAAAAATATTGTGTAAAGGCTGTGTAGAAGATGTATATGAAACATAAATGAATTTTCTGTTTAGACTTGGGTTCCATCCCTAAGATACCTCATTATGTATATGCAAATATCCCCAAATCTGATATCGGAAACATTTCTGGTCCCAAGCATTTCAGATAAGGGATATTCAAACAGAAACAGGATGTTTCTGTGATACACTGAAATACCAGTTAACCCAGTTCAGTGAATTAATGATAATTCTTTTTATTTTTAATTGTTTATTATTTATTTTTTATTTATTTATTTATTTTTTTTTTTGAGACAGAGTTTCACTCTTGTTGCCCAGGCTGGAGTGCAATGGCACGATCTCGGCTCACCGCAACCTCCGCCTCCTGGGTTCAGGCAATTCTCCTGCCTCAGCCTCCTGAGTAGCTGGGATTACAGGCATGCGCTACCATGGCCAGCTGATTTTTTGTATTTTTAGTAGAGACGGGGTTTCACCATGTTGACCAGGATGGTCTCGATCTCTTGACCTCGTGATCCACCCGCCTCAGCCTCCCAAAGTGCTGGGATTACAGGCGTGAGCCACCACGCCCAGCCAATTGTTTATTTTTTTAACAGATAGTATCTTGCTCTATTGCCCAGGCTGGAGTGCAGTAGTGTGATCATACCTTGAACTCCTGGGTTCAAGCCATCCCCCGACCTCAGCTTCATGAGCAGTTGGGACTAAAGATGCATGCCACTGTGCCTGGCTAAGTTTTTACTTTTTTTTGTCGAGACAGGGTCTTGCTCTGTTGCCTAGTCTGGTGTCAAACTCTTGGCCTCAAGCAATCCTCCCACTTGACCTGCCAAAGCATTGAAATTACTGGCATGAGCCACCATGACAATACTGGCATTTATTGCTGGTGTGAACCACCATGCCAATACTGGCACCAGCCAAAATGGCATTTATTATTGATTTTTTACTGTTTGCCAGCCTTGCATCCCAGCCTTCTCCCATTCCAGTGCACACTTGGGTTGTTCCTTTGTTTTTAAATGTTTTCTTCACCAAACTCCTCAGTTTGGAATGAATGTAGCATCTCTCCAATAGCTAGAAAAAGAGAAAGTGTTCTCTGCTTGTTAAAAAGTTGGATCTTCTTTCCTTGGCTGGATCCTTTGCCTCAAGCCTAAAGAAACCACATAATTTTTAGTCCTGCTAGGCAAAGATCTTTAAGAGAGTAGAAGTCTAGGAAAGGTATGGGAGAAGTTGAGTGGTACCAACTAGATTCAGTAAAATAAAGAATGTGCAAGATATTTGGCCTTGAGTGACCTTCATTTGGGTCAATGTAAATGTTTCTATTCCAGAGTGACATAGCCGATGTGCCCAGTGACACTTCCAAAAATGACAAGAAAGGAAAGGCCAACACCGCCAAAGCAAATGTGACCCCTCAGAGTAGCTCCGAGCTCAGACCAACCACCACAGCTGCCCTGGCCTCTGGTGTGGAAGCCAAGAAAGGTGAGAGAGAGCCAATGGGCTCGTTATCTTCTGCACCCACCTTAATTGCACAGGGCACAGTATCTATAGCTTTAGGAAATATATAAATTCGAAGTTCTTTGTGGGAAAGAACCTTTTACACAGTGATGTTAGCTAATCCATCCCCACTCTGTTCCAGATTCTCCCATAGGCTCTTGTCTGGACAGGCAGTGGGCTCATGAACCAAGAGTTATCACTATTGGACATTTCTAAATTCCCCTACTGATAATTTCCCCCCATAAGTAGATGTTTAGCACCATGATTATTTATTTGTATAATTATCAAATGAGCACTTGGAGGCGAATTCCTTATGGTTACCTGTGGATGAAACAAAACATCATTAAGAGGTGTCATCTCAAAGAAGCATGTGTCTCATGTTCAGCCAGTATGTAGAGAAACAACTGTGCTGGTTATTTTAATTGGCTTTCACTCTAATTGGCCAGACATCCATTAATTAGATGGTGCCCATTCCATACTGGTAATTAAATTTATAAACAATGTAAATATCTTTCTTGAACATGAATTGTTTACTAAACTCACTACATTAATAATAATTTATCTTTCTCCTAATTTTTTTTACTCAGTATTTGTAGTTCCCATCTATATGTGAATTTAGAGTTTCCAATCTAAGTTTGAAATAAAGTTGTTCATACACTTAAGTACACACAGTGCTACAGTTTAAGGTAAGATATGCCAGGCTTTCCAAACCACAGCAGCATTGTAATTTAGCAGGAAACTAAATGTGCATTGAGCCTTATGAAGCAAATTAGAAAAATGGGACTGGACAAAAGCAGCCCAATTTGTACTTGACCTGCAGCTGTTTGTTTTTCTCTTGAGACAACACAGAGCAAGGTAATGATACAGGCTTTGGGCGTTCCCTACTGGCCTGGTCATTAGGAACACCAGCCACTCAGAGAGAGGCACTGGAAAGTGAGCAAGTTGATGTGTAGGTAAAGTTCTTGTATCACACCCACTGGTACATAAAAGACGTTAGTAATAATATTGCATTAGGCGTCCTGAGCAACAATGCAGTGTGACCAGCCTGCAGAGGACAAAAGTGATCCTAGCTGTAGAAGAGACTATGCATGTGATTAGTGCTGCCCCACCCCTGATTCCAAAAAAGGCTGCATTTGAAAGAGCCAAGCAACTGTCACCTCCACTCTAGTCTCTTCTGCTGATGCCCTCAAAAAGGGTCTACGTGCTGTTTCATTTGGGCATTTTATTCAGGAGACTTGGAAGTCTACGTCACAGTACTAGATTCTATAAGAACTGCCTACCAACCTTCAGGGAACTCACATAACCAAAGTTGGGACAGAAGTGAGACAAGACAGGCCCCACTACACGGCCAACCAAGCAGTATACAGTGAGGGTTCAGGAACCAGAGGGGAGTGGGCATCCTTTCCAGCAAGAATCCCAGAGGATACTCAAGGATAAGATCCCACCCGAGCTGGGATTTGAAACCTGGTCTAACTTGAATGGAGGAGAGAGCGAAGGAACCCAAAGAAGGCTGCCTAGAAGGAAAGAAGATAAGAAGCAACCTCAGTGGAAGGAGAATTCTGATAGGGAGTAGCAAGGAGTTTATTTTTCCTGGGCTTGAAAGAATCTGGGGTCACCGTGAGAAGGTCATGGGAAATGACAGTCAAAGGAGTATTTTAAGAAAATTATAGTCTTGGCAAAAGAATTCATTGAAAGTGGACATGCTAAGGGCAAGGTAAGAATTATGATACTCATGCTTCTGTTATAACACACCTATCATATTGTGTTGATAGAATATTAACAACCAAAGAAGAGGTTATTGCAGGTGAGACCACACCTCATCATCACTGTGTCCCTGGAACCATGCCTATTTAAGATCTAGTAGACTGTATTCTCAGGAAGGGCTGTTTAATGAATGACTTGGACAAGGAAGTCTAGATTAAGCTGGAAATTATCAAAGGGAAAGAAGACTGGAAATAAGTTGGCAGCTTAGATATGGGCCTTAGGTAGAAAGAGACTTTGTAGTAACTCAGACTTCAAGGAAAGAAAACCCAGAGATAGACAGTACCATTGAGAGAAGTAGAGGAGTTAGGAGGAGGAGCTGCTTTTGGTAAGGAAGATGATTTTGGTCCTGGACATCACTGAGGTCAAGCTGTTGCTGATACATCTGGGTAGAAATATGCAATTACCAGATCTATGCCAGGTGAAGAATAAAGAGAGATAGAGAAATAGAATAATTACACTTAGAAGGCAGAATGAATGGGGAAAAAGGAAAAAGAGAGGTCTGTGTTCTAAGAAGAATTAGTTTTGAGAAGATGTTGTAGATAGGTCCAGAGATGTGAAGACTACAAAATTATTGTTGAACCAGGGATGATTGGATGATGAGGGCTGAAACATGATTAGAAAAATGTGAGACATAATTTAAGACATAAAATGGTGGTTCTGGAGGACAATAGCTTGTTGGTAGGAACTAATAAAGAGAAACAAGGAAAATGCAAAAGAGAGTACATGGTAAAACAAGGCTATAAGGAAGATCTGAATCAACAGAAAGGGTGAAATTCTGCTGAATAAGGAAGGAAGAGTCAAGAAGAATGATGAGTAAATAGAAGTTTCAGAGTGGACAGGAAGAATTCTGACAGTGTATCAGTCAGCTTATGCTGCATAACAAATGACCTCAAATTTTAGTAGCTTAAGATAACCACCATTTATTGAGATCATGTTTCATTGGGTTGGTTGGTCCAAGCTGGTTTGGCTAATTTCTGTGTCTTGCTTATGCACCTGTGATCAGCTGTTGGGTTGACTGGAAGGTAGATGTGGGATGACCTTATACACACATCTGTCATTTGGCAAGCTGTTTCACAACATCCTGAAGCCTAAGCAGGCTTATTCATATGGTACTCCCTGAGTTTAAAGCAGCTTTTTTTCAGCCTCTGCTAGTGTCGCATTGGCCATAGCAGGTCACAAAGTGAACCAATATTCAAGGGATAGAGAAATAGACTCTACCTCTTGATTAGAGGGGAAAGAAATATTGGCCATTTTGTAGTGTATCACAGATTCCATCTGATCTAAGAAGTTGGTTAGGTGGCTGCTCTCTGCTGAGAAAGGTAGAGGCAGGACAGAAAAATAACAGTATAGAAAAGCTTTGGAGTTGTCTCTGGCTAGACTAGAACAATCCACAAGAAATAAAGAGAAGGTCTGCCACATAGCACACATGATTCTGGTGTGTGCTAGTGGTATGTATTAAGTTGATGTAGCTTGATCTCACTACTTCTTCAGCAGTACCCAGAAGCTCACTAAGGATGGACAAAGCTTAGGAAGTTCCAAGCCTGAAATTGTCATAATGTGTATGTCATAATATGTCATAATGAGTATGGTCTGGAACCAAAGGATTGAAGAGCATTAAGTTATGAGACTATAACAGTTAGCTATTGCTGTGTAACAAGCAATTCCAAAAGTCAGTAACTTAAATAAGTAAGCATCTATTATAGCTCACGAGGTCGTTTGGGTGGCTTTTCTGGTTATAGATGGGTTAGTATCAGTGACTCAGCTGATCTTGGCTATGCTCATTCAAATGTTTGAGGTTGAGCTAAGGTATCATTGGCTGGGACAAGTTGGCTGTCTTCCTTATGGACTCTCATCTTTTATCGGCTTAGCCTGGGCCTGTTCACATGGTAGTTGCAATGTTCTAAAATGGAGGTGGAAGTACAAATGCTCCTTGACTTATGGAAGAGTTATATCCTCACAAGCTGAACATATATCATTAAGTCAAAAATATATTTAATCCCTAAGCTACCAAACATCATAGCTTAACTTAGCCTAGCCTATCTTAAATGTGCTCAGAACATTTACATTAGTCTAAAGTTGCGCAAAATCATCTAACACAAAGCCTATTTTATAATAAAGTGTTAAATATTTTATGTAACTTATTAAATGCAGTACATTGTAGAGTATATGGCTGAATGGGAGCTGAGGCTCGCTGTGGCCCCAGAGCCTATCCCTAGCTCAGGAAAAGATCAAAATTCAGAATTCAACATATGCTTTCTACTGAATGTGTATCACTTTTGCATCATCATAAAGTTGAACCTCTGTAAGTTGGGGAGAATCTGTATGTCAGCTTCCTTGATGAGTCCTAGACTTAGAACTGGCATGGCTTCCTTTCTACTACATTCCATCATCCCAAGCAAGTCACATGGCCCAGCCCAGATTCAAGAGTTGGGGAAACAGATTCCACATCTTGATGGGAAGAGTTCCAAAGTCACGTGTAAGTAGGTGTGGAAACAGGGAGGGGTGGAACTTTTTGGCCATTTTTCCACTCAATCTGCCACCCTGATCATAATATATAGGTTAGTGTCCCAGTGGAGTAGATACTAGAGGAGAGAGACTTTGCTAAGAAAGGAAAAGGTTAAAGGGAACCAGGAACAAGATGAAAGTAAAAGGCTTACCTGGTAGGTGTGAGGGAGTAAGTGAAGCTGGCAGGATGGAGATTGCAGTCAGAATCAGGTACCACTAAACTACATGTCTTGGAGGAGGGGCAGTTTCAAGCAGTGTTAACATCCCATTTACAACTGTCAGTAGGAGGGGAGGTAAAATGGAGATGAAGATTTCTAGAATGGAAGGCGTCGTGGAAATGGAAAGGAAAATCACCCAGCATATTCTTCTCATTCATATTGAATCACTGTGTTGAATGTCTAGGAATGCCTTCATAGAGAAACCACAAGTCAGATGCTGAAGTTCGTGGAGCAGGGCAGTGCGTGACCTAGAAGGACACATGTGGAAGTAGCTAGGCTCAGCAGAGCCTGGTGTAAGTGAGAGGCCTGTTCTTTTGTATGATAGCTTTTAGGAGAATGGCATGGAAGTACAAGAGATAAATCTGTAGTTGTTCTCACACCTCTCCATGGATTGGGGTGGGGTGGGGAATAAACTCTACTCCAGAAGCCTTTGGAGGAAAAGATGTCATTTGAGAAAACAAGCTTCCATTTCTTCCCAGAAAACTGTCTTGATCTGGGTCACCTCAAAGCAGACCCTGAGAGAAGGTTTCCAGTGCAAGTAGTTTATTCTGGTGTACAGTGGTCATGGGTAGAGGTGTGAAGAAGTGATCCCAGGGAGGGAAGGCAGCCAGTAATTGGAATGTTTTGAAGCCAGTTGCCAGGAGGCGCCTGGAACTTAATGCCCTGGAGAAACCTTGGGGGCTGGTATTGGATGCACATCTCAGAGGTCTCCTCTTAGAGAGATGAGGGAGCTGGGGAATGTATACCCCGACTCCTGTCAGCCTTTTCTTGAGGATTCCCATGGAAGGGATAAATTTTTCAACAGTTCTAGATTGACAACAGGGTGATAAAGCACCCTGTCTGTTTTGGAGGTCAGAAAAGTCCTCAGGCAAAGACATTCAGATGTTGGCAATTGGAAGTGAGCCAGAAGAGCTGATGTAGAGAGGGCATGGTATGGGGCTGAAGCAGACAGCGTTTGCTACTGACATCTATGAAGGTGGGGAGATATGAAATTCCAAACTGTTTTTCTTAGACATGCAGCCAAACAGCAACGATTGCACCAACACAACTTTATTTTCTTTTTGATTTTAAGAACGAAGGATTAAGAAAACCCAGCTCCTAACTTCCAGATTAGTGATTATGAGGAAACAAGTTATTGTTCAGGAACTATGCTGATATGAACAAAAACTTTATGTAGTGAAACTTCAATTAGCCAAAATCTTTGGAGCCCAAAATGTGCTGCTTAACCTACTTTCAAACCAGGGAAGTCTGTAGATCTGCACAGTCCTATGTAGTAGGCACTAACCATATGGGACTATTTAAATTTATTTAACAATTAACTTAAAAGCTAAACCTTGAGTTCCTCATTCACACTAGCCACATTTCAGGTACTCAAGAGCCACAGGTGGCTAGAGGCTGTCAGCTGGACAGCCCCACACATGGAACATTCCCATTATTATGCAAAGCTCTATAAGGAAGGCTGGCCTTGGCACGCAGGTAAAACTGTCATTTTCTGCAGAGTGTGGGTTTTTCTCTAACTAAATCACTTATGGGAACGACAATTTTTTCTAATTTTGTCTTTCTCCAAAAACGTAAAACCAGGTAATCGAGGGAAGTTAATGTTTTTGTAGGTTTCTTTTAATCAAGACGTAGTTGAACCAAGACCAAAAAAGTAGCCTAAAAATTAGAGAGAGAGAGAAATTTTCATCAGATTGGGTCAAACTCTTAGAATTTGCTACATCTCTGAAGGACTGTGCACACTCCCCAAATCCTGTATATTCATTTTACAAACAAGACAGCTGAGACCTAAAGACAGGGAGCTCTTTGTGTGCCAGGAGTCACTCCCTTGTCTTACCCTGCCTCAGTCACTAGGGAGATAGCTTGTGAAAACCGACTTAGGAGATCACTGGAGAGCCCCATGGACGCTTCACACCCTGATTATAAAATGTTATGGATCACAAGGCTGATTTCCACCATCCAAAACTTTCCTTCTGTGGCCTGACCACCCTGTCATTGAATGTGCACATCTTAAAATGAATAAAAGGAAAAAACAAGAGCCTGGGACTTGATGCCTATCTTTCTTGAATACATCATACATAGCCTTTGGGACTCTAATGGAAATCAATTATGGCACAGAGCGCACATTCATTTTGTTTGCCTAAGATGAAAATCTGCAGTCAAACAGGAACTGTTTGAGGATCTGGCTACAACTGTGGTTGCCATGACAACACCTGGCCTGGCATCACTCAGATAGCAGGGTGACTTCTTATATTGCTGTAGCCCCTCCCGGTAGCCTCCTGTTATACACTGGTTTTATTTTGTGTTGTTTATTCCTTATGTTTAAGGCATTGCTATGCTTAGTAGCACATTTCTTAAATGTGAAGATTGAATTTGGCAAAAGGGAGAAGCCAGAAAAACGTTTTATTCTTTGATGATGACTAAATTGAGAATAGAGTTGGGAATTAGTTGACTGGTATGCTATGCCTTGAAATACAAAGGTAAGAGTAACTGTAATAGATGGTTTTGTGTCTGATCAGCTCCCCTTTGTTGGGTCACTACCCATCTCCCAGCTCCTATGAATTTTGACTGATTGGGCATTTCAGCTGCTCTTCTCCAGAGAATTGCCTTGGGACCATGAGAGTTCCCTTGCCTGGAAATGCCTGAAAGGTTTTGTGAAACCTCTGTAGCTCTCAGCTGACTGATCAAGGGTTACAAAAGCCCAGCCTCTTTTCACCAAGATAGGACTCTTGGGTGCCGTTTATACTGAAGTGCTCCGTGTAGCATCAGACTGAGGCTGGATTTCAACTAGAAACACACTCTACTTTCTTCCATTGATCCACTCCGCTTCTTTTACTCCCTCAGGGGTTTCACCTGAGAGTCTGTCCTCAATCAATCACATGCACATGTCTATTCAGCATTTCAAATGTCCAGTTAATTGCTTTGTAATAGGAACTTAAGATGTTTATATTCATCACATGTAAAGCTGCTTCAGGGTCTTTCCATGAGATTTCATTATGTCAATTCTATATTATCAGTTGTTCTAATTTTTAGTATATGTAGTGACTTAATTGTTTTTTTTTTTTTAAGGTATAGAACTTATCCCTCAAATAAGGATAGAAGATTTAAAGCAGATGAAGGTAAAATTGCTTGACTGCTTTGCAAGCACTCTTGTATTATACATATTGGTGTCACCAATATATCTTTGTTTCTCACCAAGTGTAATCATTATGGTTACAAAAAAAAGAAAGAAAAAAAAAACCCTATTTTTGATTCTCTTTTTCTCCAAAGGCTTACTTGAAGCATTTAAAGAAACAGCAGAAGGAGCTAAATTCTTTAAAGAAGAAACATGCAAAGGTATAGTGTTTAAAAGCTACTATTTTGTGTTATATATGGATGAATCATTTATAGCCAAAAACACAACTTTGATGCTGATACCAGACCACTTAACAGCAATAATTCATTCTAACTAGTTAACAATGAAATTAAGAAATAGAGTCTGTTTGGGAGTGCTTGTCACTGGTTTGTGGTCTTCATTTCTAACAGTTCTTTCAAATGCACAAAGCTTCATCCATTTAAAAATTGTTTCACTGATAACATGACTATATAAAATATTGGATCATAGTCTATTAAAGACCAACTCACAATTGTAGCCACTAATTACCTAAACTGCCAAGTCACTGTCACATAGGTTGCCGTACACAGTGGTTTACGGAGGGAGATGCTAGCACCTCCCACTCATGGCACCTAGAGAGAGAATGCTTGTCACTTTTTCTACCTTACATAAACCTTGCCCAGTAGCCTACTTCTGAAATAGATTTATTTTTGCTTTTTGCCCATAAGAGGTGGTCTTTTTGGCAGTGATTGTGAAAAATTATAAGAGCTAGTTGCATTGTAAGAGAACAGCAGGAGGTGGCCCCAGGAATTCTCCTGTGGGTTGTAAAACTTCACAGCACTCAAACATCATCATTTCCAGACTCCCTCACAGATAAAGAAGAAAAGGGTAGCGGCCGGGCTGGTGGCTGCCCCCATAATCCTAGCACTTTGGGAGGCTGAGGCGGGTGGATCATGAGGTTGGGAGTTTGAGATGAGCCTGGCCAGCATGATGAAACCCCATCTCTACAAAAAATACAACAATTAACTGGGCGTGTTGGCACGTGCCTGTAATCCCAGCTATTCGGAAGCCTGAGGCAGGAGAATTGCTTGAACCTGGGAGGCAGAGATTGCAATGAGCCGAGATCATGCCATTGCACTCCAGCCTGGACAACAGAGCTAGACTCTTTCTCAAAAAAAAAAAAAAAAAAGAAAAGGAAAAGCAACCCTTTCTTTCCTAAAGACGTATAACAACCAGGTACTGCTGGTAGGATAATGTCTGTCCTCTTCCAGTAAGGGCAATGAGAGCAAAAGAAACTTAATCTGTAATTTATTAATTGGGAAGAACTGAATTCTTTTAAACTAATCTTGCATTCCTGCTTCTTTATTCTCTGACCCAAGCCTCAAACCAAAGCATGTCCTTCAGAACTTGGCTTGGGTGATGTACCTTTTAATCATTCCACATGTTGAGATGCCCGAGCATTGTCTGGAACCCTGTCATTTCTTTAAAAGTTTGTACTCCTTTGAGAAGTTGGGCCTAATCTTATCCTAGTAGTGTTCCTTGCATTATTGAACTGATGGCTCAATGGATTTGCTGATACAGTCACTTCACTTCAAAGACTGTTCGTTTCTAAGTTTCATGAATAATTCCATTCAGTGAAATTCCTTACATTGCTCAGTGGGATTATTGGAGACAGAACAATTTAAAGTAGGGACTTCAGTGTTGTTGGTTATTGACAACAGGCTGAACTGTGGAAAACCAACAGAAAAAGAGTAAGAATGGGAAATAAGAGAGAAAGCACCTTAACTAACTTTAATTATTAGAAATAGAGTCGGTACCCCTATGCTGGAGCACTATCTAACAAATTTTTCTTGCATTTAAGTTGGATCACTTTCATTGAGCAGACACCTCAGTGGCCTTTGGGCTAGTTGGAAACATAAAGATTTTGGCTTCATTTAATATTTTCTTGAGGCATGACCAGAAAATAATATGCTGTGGTGGATGGTAATAATAGCAACAAAAATAGCCGCTAGAATTCCTGCATGCTCAGTAATTCTCAGATGCTGTGCTCAGCACTTTACATGCATTGACTCATTTAACACTCTCTACCCTGTAAGGTAAATTCTATGTGAGTCTCTATTTACCTGTGAGGGAATTAAGAATTATTGAAGTTATCTGATGTCCCAGAGTTAGGGAGCTGCAGAGCTGGTATTTGAACCAAAATCAAGAGTCCAGAATCCATACTCTTGCAGCATTCTCCTGTGTAGGATATGGGATGCTTTACTAAGTGGACTAGTTCGTCCCTGGGTCAAATATAGTGACAGCACATGGGACATTTGGGAAAATCACTATCAACTTTGGACAGTGTTGATATGCTGCTGGTTATCAGAATTGTTACTAAGGAAGGTTGGTCCTCAATGTTTAGAACTCAACCTACATCAAAGTTGTTCATTAGCTTCCTCGAGCCACTATGCCTGGCCCAAGCTAACCTCTCAGATGAAGAATATAGTGAATATATAATGAATATAATGAATATATATTTGCCGAATATATAACGAGGCCATCTCTATTAACATGTTGTATTTAGGCCGGGCACGGTGATTCACGCTTGTAATCTCAGCACTTTGGGAGGCCAAGGCAGGTGGATCACCTGAGGTCAGGAGTTCGAGACCAGCTTGGCCAACGTGGCAAAATCTTGTCTCTACTAAAAATACAAAAATTAGCCGGGTGGGTTGGCACATGCCTGTAGTCCCAGCTACTTGAGAGGCTGAAGCAGGAGAGTTGCTGGAACCCAGGAGGTGGAGGTTGCAGTGAGCTGAGATCATGCCACAGCACTTTAGCCTGGGTGACAAGAGCAAGACTCTGTCTTGAAAACAACACCACCATCACCAACATGTTGTCTTTAAAACTGAAAAATGAAAAACCGGTTAAGGAGAGGCGAGCAATGTGGTGAATCTATTACCATTGGACATACTTCATGCCTGATCTCCATGTGACTAATTTTTCTGTCAGTCAACACTTAAGTGGCAACACTAGCTTATACATATTGATACTTGCTTAAGCACATATTCTTAGGTATTCTCATAACAATTATATAAAGGAGTACTATAATTATATGAGCTTTGTATCTGTTAGATTTTGCAGGGTAACAAACCAGCCTAAGATGTAGTGTCTTAAAATAATGACCATTGATTTGGCTCACAATTTTGTGCATCAGCAGTTGGAGCTGGGTTCCAGCTGCTGAGTGATTCTTCTGGTCTCGGCTGGATTCACTCATGAATCTGTCATCACTACCAGTTTGGTCGGCAGATGGGGGACTGACCGTTTTAGAAAGGCCTCTGCTAAACCACTTCCTCTCTGCTTTATGTGGCCTCCTGTCTTCTTCCAGCAGGCTAGTCCAGATGTGTTCACATGGCTGGGGTCCCAAAAGACCAAGCAGGTCATGCATGGTTTCTTGTGGTCCCAGCTCAGAACAGACACACCATCACTTCCACCTCATTTTTTTGGCCAAAACAAGTTCTAAGTCTGGCCTTATAAGGACTCTACCTTTTGACAGGTGACAAAGTTACATCAGAAGTGGGAGTGGATACAGAAAGGGAAATTATTTTGGCCATTTTTATATTCTACCAGTCATTCAACAGATTAACTTATTCATACTTTAAAAAAAAATACAACTTCATTAAATCACCTAGTTTTTAAATGATAGAGCCAGGATTTGAACCAAATTCAGCCTGACTTGAGAACTCAAACTTGTAACCAGCTGCCTCTGATGTTTCCCCACTAAAGTTTTCTTCTCTTCATACATCTTTTTCCTTATGGTCTCAGTAACAGGTTTTTTAAGAGCAATCATGAATCTATCAGGGCACAAATATCTTGGGTTCCTTCAGGACTCGTTTTTCAACATAAGATCATTGGGCCAAGAGATGGAGGCTTTACAAAAATATGTATTTGTGCCTACATGACACTTAGCTATCATCCCCAAGAAAAGAGCATAGGAAATACATTTTAAATAAAGTCCTCTCCTATGCATGCTAAATTTTGAGCACTGTTTTTTAAATATACTTATCAAGCCTCCTTAAAGAAAAAGAGATTTTACCCTGTTGTCACATAATAATGAGAATTAATTCCCCCATCCTTTCTGTTTTATAATAGTTTTCACTCACCCAACGTGGGTCTAAGGCTTACCACCCTAAAGCCTTATGTTATAAAATGACCTGCTGAAGAAGAAATATGGCCTGGACTTCACTCTCCCTACTACTGTGCCCCTGGCCCAAACAGCACTTGGTAGCTAAGAGCAGGGACTAGTATTTAGTCTATATCCAGCAACTGCAGGGAGATCTCAGCTTTTACATATCAGCCTAGATCAAGCTTGTCCAACCTGCAGCCCCAGGCTACATGCAGCTTAGGACAGCTTTGAATACAGCCCAACACAAATTTGTAAACTTTCTTAAAACATTATGAGATTTATGCACAGAACTTTTTTTTTTTAAGCTCATTGGCTATCATTCGTGTTAGTGTTTCATGTGTGGCCCCAGACAATTCTTCTTCCAGTGGGGCCCAAGGAAGCCAAAAGATTGGACACTCCTGGCCTAGATAAATAATTCTACTTTTTAGACTCAAAGGGAAGCAGAGGATCTATGAACTAAATCTCAGCAGTTTAAGAAATAAATGTATGGTCCCAAGGACAGCTTATTTCCAAACTTACAGGTTAGCTACCAGATAGAAAAGGAACAGTGGTATGAATATGAGGTTCTGCCATCTGCAAATAGGTGTGTGATTTGCTATTAGGAAATTGAGAAAAAAAGTTGGGGATAATGACCATTTACACCCCAAATGGATACAAAAATGCCCATTAAGATGGCTATTTTTGGAAAATGGCAATGGTCAACTCCTTCAACCCTCTGAATGTACTGGCAATCAGACATCTACTTGTCTCTCACTTTCTAGAACCACTTCTTCAATTTGAAATAGAAACTCGGGTAATGGTTTTCAAGTGTCTATTATATGAGACACAGAAAAAGGAGAACTAATTAACTATTTCTCCCCCAGCACATGACTCATTGGGATCCAGAGCAGCAGCTGCTTTCATTAAAAGACAGGCATGCTTTTCAATTGTCCAATGAGGTCAATTTCTTGGAGGAAAAAATGTAAAACCCAAAGTTGGATACGTATCTCCAGTAACATGTTAGAAGAGGAATTACAGTTCAAATGCCCATGGGGGCCAAACAGGAAGTAGCTGAGGGAAGTTGGCCAGGTGTTGACTCCACAAAAACTGGGAGCGCTCATCTCTCTCCACAGGCCAAGTCAGACTGAGCTACCCTCATTGGTGCCTGGAGAGTAGATGGGCCATCTGTGTTTTCTTAAAGGAGAGTCAAAATATCAGAAATCTTATCTGAATTTCCTGATCTTTTACTATCGGCCTTTAATTCAACCTCTTTTTGAAACCATGTAGGCAAAAAAAAAAAAAAAAGAAAGAAAAAGTAACTAAACTAAAAACTGTATCTGCAGGCTGGATACAGTCCTTAGGCCACCAGTTTGCAGCATCAACATTAAATGAGTCAAATAAAATGCCTGAGAAGCCTATAAACTGGCATTTTTAGTAAAGCTACTGATGGAAAATTTTCTCTTTGCTATGCAAGCAATGTAGCTGACAGCACCAAGACTGCTGTTTAACTCATCAATTTTAACTCATGGTCAGACCTTAGAACCAGACCTGTAACTTGGTTATGCAGTGGAAAGCGGCAAAGACACGGCAGTTGCTGGTAATCTCAAAGTTACATGCTGAGCAATCATGATTTACTCAAAATTTTCAGCACTCTGTGAGGTGCGATCATTCACGCCCATAGTCACATCAGTCACAAGAATGAATTGCAGCAGCAGTTTTTCCCAAAAGAGCTGAATTTACCCTTAACTTGGTTAAGAAACATATACAAATTCTGCTAAAAGCTCTACATTTTTCCCCCAAAATGTCCCAATTAAGATTGACTTTAAGTCAACACATTTAATTATGGTACTTGTGGTGTGAATGAATAACAAATGTATGTCTCCTCCATAGTGTTTCATGATTTAACTAAGGACCAAAAGAATAAAATCAATGATGGACTTTTTTTAAAAGCTAAGACGGACTTAGAGATCATTTTGTGCCTCCTTCATTTTATAGAACAAGAAGCTGAGGCTTCAGCAGAGTTACATGGAAATCAGTAATTAGGATCCCCATTTGTTTCCAAAAGGAGAAATGGTGTCTGGAAACCAAGTTATCCCAAAACACTTCAGCGATCACTGCTTACCGCACAGGGATGGAGTTCTGAGAACAAAGATAAACAGAGACAATTTTTCAGGACCAGCTTTTCTGTTACTGACATTAATTGCAATCATTTTATTTCAATATGCTTTCAGTTTTTCAAATTATTTCTGGATACGTTAGGTAACCTTGCATCTCATAAGCAACTCATGAATTAGCTTAGGCAAAGGTACCTAACTCAGTTTTCTTGTTTTGTTTTGTTTTTTTTTTTTTTTTTTTTTGTTGAGATGGAGTCTTACTCTATCACCAGGCTGAAGTTCGGTGGCGCAGTTTCGGCTCACTGCAACCTCTGCCTCCTGGGTTCAAGTGATTCTCCTGCCTAAGCCTCCAGAGTAGCTGGGATTACAGGCATGTACCACCACACCCAGCTAAGTTTTGTATTTTTAGTAGAGACAGGTTTTTGCCGTGTTGGCCAGGCTAATCTTCAACCCCTGACCTCAGATGATCTGCCCGCCTCAGTCTCCCAAAGTGCTATTGGCATGGGCTACCCCATGCCCAGCCCTAACTCAATTTTCTAATAAAGACATTGAGGCCTAAAAAGATTTATATACATTACCCAAGGCCAGTTGGTTAATTATTGGCTGAGCTGGGACCGGAATCCAAGTCCTTTTGCTATTTTCCCATGCTGACTTTTTGTTCATGCAGTAATTACTTATTGAGCATCTACTTCGTACCAGGCTTTGTGCCATGTACTGGTAAACAGAAAAGACTGGCCCTGCCCTTGTAGAGCATATCATATAGAGTTGAGTCAATCATAAACAACTTTATGGTACAAACAGCCCCATTTCTCATATCTAATTGAGTTAATAAGGTTCACCAAAATATTTTCTTAGGAAATAATCTGTGTCAGTTTACTTTCAAGCCTCAAAGGCTCTACTTATCCTGTTCTACACTAAAATATTTAAATAAATAGTCTTCAGCCTCTTTTCAATGATATTTGCAAGATAATATAGGACTGTGGCACTTCTGATACATTTTGAGACTGGCATAAAGCCCCTTATTTATTATTTTTTTGCCCAGGTAAAATTAACATGTGTTAGCCAACCATAATACTTCTAAATCTTAGACAGAAAATAGGAGGAAGGCATTTTAGTAGGTACCAAGGTATTACAAGAGTAGTTAAATACATTCGGGGATACATCAATGTGTTCCTCTATTCCTGGGGCAGTAGATTAAGCTTGGAGGAAAGATCTATTGATTTAATTAGTCTGATTGATATCTCTATCTCAAGTCACTCCTGTATGTTGTTACGGGTATTGAATAGTATAGATAGGTTTGTTTATCACTACGTTTTGAATAAACTGTAACACGCATTTGAAACGTGATTTACATTAGATTTACTTTTAATCCTAACAACTCTATGAAGTAAGTGTTACTCTCCCAATTATAAAGATGAGCAGACTCTGGAAGGGTAAGCGGCTCATCCCAGGTCAGAAGAACTCATGTCCTTAACCCAGTGCCACATTGCAGAAGCTCTGGCTGAAATAGGTTTATATCACAAAGGCGCACACACATTGGTAATATGGCAGGATTTATGGGGCATTCCAATTACAAATTAAGCAAGACATTGTTACCCTAAACCCAGATCCACAGCAAGCTCACATAGCCTTTGTCCCCACCATTAGTTCCCATGTTGGGAATCTTCTACCCAGCATCACCCTCCTCCACTCCTTCTCCCAAAGAAAAGAATACTGAGGCCTTGTGTATGAATACATTTCTAAAGAATTTATATATAAATGAATTGTAGATCAAGTCCTGTGTTAATTCACTTAACAGCTGAGAAATTAAGGAAATCTCGGTAAAGACTTAAAATTTCCTTCCCCATTTATATTTTATGAAATCTTTAAAAGAAGTTCATGAATTAGATTTGCTTAAAGTCAAGCCTACTTTGGAAAGAATAAATTTGCTTTTAAATTAAGGTACTCATTTTTTTCAATAAGTAAAAGGAAATATGACTGTGAAAGTGCTTATGTAACCTGAACAACACATTCACCCATTCTAGTCATGAATAGCATCCCATTTCTCTGGTTCTCAAGAGTAAGATTAGGCTATAACATCAAGTATCATTTAGAGTTGGAACTTTCTGATTGTACTGATTTCATCTGTGCTTCGGAGGCTGAACAGCTAAAGAAATCTGATTTCATATAGGTCATTGGCTGTAGTCAAATGCCTTTCTCATTGTATGGGAAGAAATAATGTTTATATTGAAATACCTACTTTCCAAAGCATTGCAGCCCCAATTTCAGTGGTTATGTGAAGCAGATAGGAAAATATTTTTAAATATCTGTAAAACAGAAGGTCACAGCTCCTGAACACTTTATTCTCATAAACTGCATCTAAATAAGTAAGCCACTGAAAATATTAAGTGGCTTACTTATTACATTAATTATTACGGTGAATTAATTACTTATTACACTGTATAAGTAATAAGTAATTACTAATTACAGTGTAATAAGTAATTAATTACTTATACTGAATTAATTCAAATTCAGCTGATAGTGACAAACACAGAGGTGACTCTCATTATATAATGATGGTATTCAAGAGCTCCAAAATGCGCAGGTGTTTACAAACCATGTCACATGATGAATAGTTATATTTAGCATATACAAGAGAAGAAGCATGGTGGCTGAACTTGCATGTTTGAGGACCAGTGTGTGGAAGGGGCAATAGGCTAATTACATGTCTCAGAAGAACAAGGATTAATGGGTGGAAATTCTACAGAGATGTGTATGTGTGGAAGAAAATACTTTGAGATGATTGGCACTACTCACTGGTGAGCAGGGGTGCCTTTGAATTGGGCATGTTCACTAGACTGAGGCTAGAGACTTCCATGATGGAAATGCACTTGGACAAAACACTAGTGTTTAATGGGAGAGCTGGACTCTACACCATTCTCAGATTCGGTTACTCCTTGACTTTCTAAACGAAGACTCTAGGGAAACTGGTGAAAGTTAGGCCAGCCCTATATGGTGTGAGCCATGCTGAGAGTCCAGTTCATAACTACAAATCCTTCTTTTCAGGAGCACAGTACCATGCAGAAGTTACACTGCACACAAGTTGACAAAATTGTGGCACAGTATGACAAAGAGAAGTCCACTCACGAGAAAATCCTAGAGAAGGCAATGAAGAAAAAGGGGTAATACTGTTTATTTCCTGCTGAAGACTTTTCAATGTTTGTGTTTTATCTTTTCCCACAGTTTTGCTGCCTGTTTAGGTGAAGGAAGAACTTAGTGTTGACTTGATTTTCATCTTAAAAATTATTCCTGGAAAGTAAGAAACTCATTCATTTTAAATGCTCTAACATCATAACAGGTCAAGGAGTAGACGTACCTTTTCATTTCAGGAAGGTTCTCAGCAGAGATTCTGAAATCTTTTAATTCATCATAATTAGTTCTAATATGGATTAACCTCAAATAATTGAAAACAATTCTTCTTTTCTCTGAGAATTGATTGTCCTTTTTGATTTTGAGCTAATTTTAAATTGACAGAAAAATTGCAAAAATAGTACAGAGTTCCCTTATGCCCTTAACTCACTTTCCCTAAATGTTAACATCTCCATAGTACAGTTGTCAAACCAGGAAACTGTCAGCAGTGCAATACCATTAATTAAGCTACAGTGATTTTTCACATTTTACCGGTTTTTCTGCAAGTACTCATTTTCCATTCTGGGATAGCCTCCAAAATCACACATGACATTTAGTTGTCATCTAAGTAGATGTCTGTGATAATTCCTCAATCTCTCCCTGTCTTTTGTGACTTTGACTTTTGAAGAGTCTGTGATAATTCCTCAGTCTCTCCCTGTCTTTTGTGACTTTCACTTTTGAAGAGTTCTGATCAGTTGTTTTTGTAGAATGTCTCTCCTTTGGGATTTGTCTGATATTTTCTCATGATGAGAGTGAGGTTATGCATTTGTGGCAAGCACATCACAGAAGTGTTGGTGCTTCCTTCTCAGTGTATGATATTGGCGGGGGTGAGTGGGGGGTGATGTTGATATGTCCCAGCATTGGTGGTGTTAACCTGGATCACTTGGTTAAGGTGGTATCTGACAGGTTTCTGCACTGTCAGGTTACGTTTTTCCCTTTATAAATGCTTTGGGGGAAAATTCTGTGAGATCATGCATACATTCTATTTATCTGGGAAATAATTTTCCCACCTTTGACCTCCTCCAGTAGATTCCCTCTGGTTTGTGTCTCTTTCCTTCAATCCCTGCTGATGTCTTTGGCATGAGAGAAAAGGAGACTGAGATTTCTTTTTACTATTTGGGTTTTTTTTTTTTCCTGTTTGTTTATTTTTTACAGTCACTCAAGATATACCTAGAAAACTAAGCTTTAAAAATAGAACAGATCATGTTTGTTATAATTTTCTTGGACTTGGTTCTTATTGCTGAAATTTCAGATCCCAAGACCTAAGTTCATGACATGAAACCAATGTAATTTGCTTGAGGAGTAAATGGTGGGTAACTGCATATGCCTGCCCTGGTCTCAGGCCTCACTGTTTGAGAGGTACCTTCATTTTTATTATGGTTGTATTTTTCAGAAAAATACAAAGCAGGCACTGATTATTGAGCATCTGTTATTATGTGTCATCTGCCTTTTGTTTTTCCTGTAGGTTTCACTATGTATCACTGAGGCAGAAACATGCCTGTTACTTAGAAAACATTTTGATCTGTATGTTAAGGGAGTAAGTCGCTCACCTCAGAGCTCATGTGGCAATATTGGTGGTGATTACAGTAAGTTTTGATGAGCTGTGATTCTTCTAGATTCTAACCACATCAGCAGCTTTGGCCTATTTATTTTTTATAAATTAATTTCTCATATTTAATGGCATTTCAGGCTATACTATTGAAACTGATGATAGATGTAGACTCTTAATACCAAGGAACAAATTGTCGACAACTTTATAGTACTCTCCAAGAATAAGGTTGTTGGTATTCACAAGATACCTTTTCAAAAAATGTTTCATGCATTTTTGTGGATGGCTGTATTTGGAAACACAGTTTTGTCTTAACCAAACCAAAAAACTTTATTAAAGAGGTTTCAGACCCGAGCACAATAAGAGTACATTTCTTTGCTAAAAATAATATTACAGTTTTCTGATTCAATCAATCATGAGTGCTACATTTAGAAATGTAAAAAAATGAATAAAAGATACCTTTACCTCATGATTGTTTTTACTCTCAAAATGTGGGATCAAAATGTAATTTACTATAAACTTGGTAGTTAGTAGAAGTATTCCTAATGTGACACTTAACCCCCCAAAATAGGCTATTGAGTGCTCTTGGAGGTCTCTCAACAAATAAAGCCCTATTTTATCCTAAATGTAGATGAGACTGGAAAAGTCTAATCTGCAGATTTCTTCCTGAGCCTGTGCTGTCAAACGCAGCACGCCCACTGGGCTCTTTACGCAGAGCGTTTTCCAAGTACTCTAAACAGCAGAATCTTAGCAGTACATTAAAAGTTACTTCAAAATCAGACATCAGATACTTTCTTCTGGAAAGCTGTATCTGAAGAAAGTTTCTCATTATTAAGATTGACCATGGTATCAGGGTGGCCTGGACTTGGTCCTGTGGTGTCACCCAGGCTGAAGTGCAGTAGCCAATCTTGGCTCAATGCAATCTCCACCTCCTAGGTCCAAGCAATTGTCCTGCCTCAGCTTCCTGAGTAACCAGGATTACAGGCGTGCACCACCACGCCTGGCTAATTTTTTGTATTTTTATAAAAATGGGGTTTCAGCATGTTGGCCAGGCTGGTCTCCAACTCCTGACCTCAAGTGATCTGCCTGCCTTATCCTCCTAGAGTTCTGGGATTACAAGCCTGAGCCACTGCGCCTGGCCCATTTGGACTTTTAACTACAACTGCTAAAAAGTTAGTGAAAAGGGAAATTGGTAACAGCCCTTGGAGCTTTCTCATGCAGTATCTATTTTTAAGACAAATGAAAGGTTTCCCCTTACTCTTACCTACTCAGCTGAAAGGATCAATTGACCTGGGAAAGGGAAGCTTTATTCAAGTGCTTTCCAGCTTTGGCTAATGATTATCTCTCATATGCTTTCCTCTCAGGGATCTTTAAGGTGATGGCAAAAAGATGAATGGGTAAACAAGGAAGGCCAAGCTAAAGTTGGGAAAATACAAAATTACAAAAATTGTTTTGCATAGCCCAAATATAAAGAAGGTTGATGCACTAGAAGGGGGAAAATAAAATCTTGACTTTTAATAAATATTACAAGTGCGTGCCCTTATGCCCACAGATGAGACTGTTGAATAAAACCTCTCATTGCATTTACTGTTAAAGACCGGTCTAGAATTAAGATAGGGGAATGTTTCCGCTGTGCCGCAAGCTCACTGAATAACAGACGAAAGAAACTTGCTCAGTGCCAGCCATTGAGAAGTGCTACATTTGATGCGAGACCTCACATTTTTAGAGTAATGCTTCTCTCAAAGGAACTAAGAATTAATATTATAATGAAGCATTCTGACTTGAGCTATAATAACCAGAGCATACATGCTGAAGACGAAGCTCAGGACCTGTTCTTGTTTCAGCAGCGACGTGGCTATTCCAAAAGGAAAACATAATCGCTGAAATAAGCAGTAATGGTTGCTGGGCAATCGCCTAGCATATATTTCCTACTCACAATAGAATAAGAAGCAGAAATTGCCCTATGGTGCCAAGGATTGCTATTTTCTTCTTCACTGGCATGTTTAAAAGACAAAAATTGGCTTTATAACCAAACGGAAGAATTTAAAATTCACTTCAAGGCTGAAGACCTATTTTCCAGTTTTCATCCCAAATAATATTTTATTGAATAAGTGAAAAATAGCTTGAAGAAAAACAGGAACCAAAATGGAAACTGACAACAGCCCCTTAACAATGAAATAATTGTGAGGTTTGAAGTGCCTCTTTATGTAATGGTTGAATTGAGTAATCATGAAACAGATAATATTTTGTAAGGTGTGAATCTATTGCTAGAAAGACAAGTGTTGCCCAATGAGCCATGGCATCTCACATTTGATGAATATATTATCTTCATCAGAAAGCTTTGTAGCAAATACCCATGGGAATGGGAAAATATCTAATTTCTGGCATGCATTTGCAACTTTCCATTTTCAGGGGAAGTAATTGTCTCGAAATGAAAAAAGAAACAGAAATTAAAATTCAGACACTGACATCAGATCACAAATCTAAGGTAAGAAAATGCCCATTTTTACAGCAGTGACTTACAGAATATACTTTGTAATTTTTTAGAAGGAGTACCTGGTATAAATCAGAAATAACAGTAGCCCAGAGGTGGGCTAGTAGCCTGCATCTGTTCTGGGATGTCAGGGGAGCCAAGGGTTCATGTTTGTCTCAGACTCACTGGCTTTGAGAAGAGCCACTTCATGTAATATCTTCTTTTGTCTTGTCTGTTGAACTGTGCTAACAGTATTTATGTTGCCTGCCTCAGAGGCATCAAGTAAAACAATAAATGAAGATACTAAAAGGAAACATTACATAAAATACAGAATATACTTCCCCATTGAAGTAACATTAAACATAGGACAGAGAACTATCCAGATTGGGCGTTGATACTTACTCTCTCCTAACTTTACTGTGGAAATTTGAGATGAGAAAAAATTAAGAGCTGATATTCTAAAAAAGAAGACGGGCAATAGGAGCTCGAGAGACTTTAATCAAATTTGTGGGCATTTGGAGAACTAAGTGTTAAGTCCCAGTTAAGAACACAAACAATTCTTCCAGCAATAATAGTTTTCAAGAGAAAAGGGGAAAAAAACTGTTAAAGAAAGCTCCAAACAATAGCTGTGGTCCAACTAGCCAGCCTTCATCTATCTATATGCAGCTGTGTCACCTGGCCCAATAGCCCTGCTATGTGCGTGGAGTAGCCAGGCTCTTCAAGATGTTCTCCTTGGTAGCTATATATTTTATAGAGCATGAACTCTATAGAGGTAGTAAGTCATGTGTCTTTAAGAGTTATTCCCCATTCTCTCTTCTTAACTGGAATGTTTGAGAATTAGTGGTTGTGCAAACTGACACGATTCTTAGATGCTTTGCATAAATAAGAGAAGCCTTGGCAACAGTATTAGTTTGCTTTTGCTGTATAATGAACTGTGCCAAAGTATAGTACATTAAAGCAATGACTACAGTTTATTCGGTCACAATTTAGTGGGTCAGAAATTTGAGCCATGCTCTACTGGATAGTTCTGCAGATTTTGGCTGGACTCACTTTGTATCTACAGTCAGCAGGGGGTGCATGTCCTCACTTGTGTATCTGGTACAGTAGTTGGCTACCTGTTGGTCGTTTTCCTACATGACCTCTCAACCTCTAGCAGGATAGCACAGGCTCAGTCACAAGGTAGCCTCAGGGCTGCAAGCACAGCAGAAGGGCAAGTACGCTCCAGCCTCTGCTTGCGTCACATTTTCTACTATCTCATTGGCTAAAGTGAGTCACAGGTCACCCAGATTCAAAGAGCTGTAGAAACAGACTCCAGCTCTTGACAAGAGTGCTGTGAAACCCCGCTGCAAAACCCTTCTGCAAAACAGCACTACAAAGAGCATGGATACTGGGCAGGGAGGACTTTCTATCCTAGTATCTACCAGGGTTGACACAGTAAGTCATGATCCAGAAATAAACGAACACACAGCTCTCTACTCAGACATGTGCTGTTATGGAAGTGAAGCTGGAAAAACATGAGGTGATAAAGAGAATCCTGATGGAATGGGTAAAGGAGTCCAAGGACCACACAAACCAGAGTGTTGGCCGGGCGCAGTTGCTTATGCCTGTAATCCCAGCACTTTGGGAGGCTAAGGTGGGAAGATCACCTGAGGTCGAGAGTTCGAGAGCCTGGCCAACATGGTGAAAGCCTGTTGCTACTCAAAACACAAAAATTAGCTGAGCGTGGTGGTGCACACCTCTAATCCCAGCTACTTGGGAAGCTGAGGCAGGAGAAGCTCTTGAACCTGGGAGGTGGAGGTTGCAGTGAGCCAAGATCAAGCCACTGCACTCCAGCCTGGGCAACAGAGGCAGACTTTGTCAAAACAAAATGAAACAAAACAAAACAAAAACAAAAAAACAGAGTGTGGCAAAATGAAGCAGTGAAATAAGGGGTGACAATTAACAGTTAACTATTCAGAGCCAAAGCAGTTGATTTATTTTAGTAAACAGTAACTTCCTGCTTCCCATTGATTAGTACGTATTTTTTGGGGGTTATAGGTGTCTCATGTTTCACCAAGTAAATTGGTGGGAGGAATCTAAATACCTAAATAATATTGTGCTTTCGGGTTCATACCTGACCTATGAGGATGACAATGGCACCACTCCCTTTTCCCAAACAGGTCAAAGAGATTGTAGCACAGCACACAAAGGAATGGTCAGAAATGATCAATACTCACAGTGCTGAGGAGCAAGAAATCCGAGACCTGCATCTCAGCCAGCAGTGCGAGCTGCTCAAGAAGCTACTCATCAACGCCCACGAGCAGCAGACCCAGCAGCTGAAACTGTCCCATGACAGGTGGGGGAGTTGCCATCTCCACAGTAAACATCTAATCTTTAAAAACAAAAGCTGATTTTGTGGGTATAAGAGAGCCAAGGTAATAAGTGAAATCAGTTTGACATATAACATGTAGCTCTTTTGTATATCTCATCATATGGCTGACTATAAGAAATGGCCCCCAGGGGCCAGGTGTAGTGGCTCACACCTGTAATTTCAGTACTTTGGGAGGCCAAGGCAGGAGGATTACTAGAGCCCAGGAGTTCAAGACATAGCAAGATCCTGTCTCTATTTAAAAAAATAAAGAAAAGATAAAAGAAATGGCCCTGCCTTCAGAGGGCTTACAGGTGTTTGCAAGATACTATGCTTATAGCAAAGTTAGGTCAGATACCAAAGTAGCATATGACACATATTTTAAAATGTCAGGGGCACTAAAGGCATTCAGCTCAGAGGAGCTCTACCTTTTCAGAATGGTCATGGAGACCTTGCAAAATGGTAGGGCTGGAACTGGCCCTTGGAAAATGATCTGGAGCCTCTTAGGAAGAAAAGACACACAGAGAGACAAAGACCAATCCGTTGAGCTCCTAGAGTGACTGGGTTCTGGTCACTTAAAGGCTACATGTGGAGAGAGCCTCCATTTCCGTTTGTTACAGTGTTAGGGCGTCTGTGAACTTTGGAAAGATAGGCCTGATTAAGAAACAGTGAAGTATCAGTTTATTTTGGCCCATGTCCACTTCAGTGAAGTGAATATTGCATCTGAAATAGTGCAAGCCATGAGCTGGACTTATCCCTGAGCGAAGGGTTGGTGTCTGTTACATCTTTTTATCATAGCTCGGTTGCAGCTTGGTTGGTTCTTACTTAGTGCCTATGGTGTGCCACAGTTAGGGTCTGTGGAAACACAACAGGAGTAGAAAATAGAAGCACTATACAGATAAATCAAACAAAAATGTTTTTAAGGCCAATTGCATAAATTATCTGGCTGTATGCCCAAATTCCCAGCTTGACTTCGGAGTGACAGATACTTTGCACAAGAACAAAGTGTTTGTGCTATGGTTTCCAATTCTCATTTGAAGCAACTAATGAGGCCTACCATGCTCCATTTTCTGTAGGATAATGTGCTGTACCTCCATGTATTTTAAAGCATTCTATTTAGTCCTATAGGATTAGAAATTGTCTTTTCTTTGTTCCTTAGAAATGCTCTTGATTTGCTCTGCAGAAAGATGTGTTCATCATCCTGCCTTTGATGATTGCTACAATGACAGATTTTAGGTGCCTCCCCTTGTTCAAAGATACTTCACGGAATACAGCACAGCACTTATCTAACCTTTTATAAAAGAAAAATTGAATAAAGAAAAATAAAAATATTATCTCACAACTGTAGGCATTATCCGAAAGGAAAAGACAAAGTATACTAATTCTTACGTTGCTTAGGAAGTCATTGAAAGAGGCCATAACCTAGTTACCAATATACCTTAAACATTAAATCCATGGCAGAAGCACTTTTCAAAGTGACAGCAGTATTTAAGCTTTTCCAAGCCCCTGGTGGTTGTGTTTCTTCATCGTCATCACAACTATTCTTGGTTAAAAATTTTTGCTTTCTTGACACTTGTCAGCAACATTTGGGCATTGGTGTTTGTTGAATGAATGAATACAGAAAGGTCAATTTCCTAACATGTTATGGAAAAATCTGAGAGTGACCTTCTTGCGTTCAGAGTGTCTATACATGTTCCTGCTGAAGTGGCTCTAGGGTAGCTGAGTGAACAACTCTCCGCTTCAGCGTTGCCCATCCCACTGAATGCAGCGCTTGTTGTTACAGCGCCTAGGCAACCCGACTGCTTGGATGCTGGTTTCCAGGCAGTGCTTTAAGCAGGTCTCAACAGGTTATAGAAAAAATTCTTTGTAATCATATTCTATTTAGCATTTTAAGTTTTATTCCTTTAATGTACACATAAATAAACATATGTATATCATGCATGCACATGCATTCACACACACAGTGGTTGGTCACCTGCAAACCTACTTTTTTTGCTACTCTCAGCTTACTTGAAACCATTTAGTCCCTTTCATTCCCATGGATGATAGAAACAGGAAGGCCGTATGTGAGGGTTAGAATACTTTTCCTCTCTCTCTCTCTTCCAGCCCATCTGGTCCCAAATAATATGAGGCAAAGCTGAGATCTCTATATTTATGGACAAAAATACTGTCTCCTCATCACAGCCCATCAGTCACTTCACCACTAGGTGGCCACTGCCCCTCAGGGATCAGCATCCACATGGCTTGAAGCCCCTTCCCTCCTTTTTCCAAACTGCAGAACTCGATGAGCTCAATAATAGAAAAAACAAAGAGTGAGAGGAGTGGGCCTAGTCCTGTTGCTATGCACAGAAGTATTTGTGTTTTTTTCTTTTCATTTTTAAACTGTCTATATGTACATATAAAATGTAAACTTTAATATTGTAACCATTAAGGACATTCACACTGTTTTGTACCCGTCACTACCATCCACCTCCAGAACTTTTTCATCTTTCCCAGGTGAATCTCTCTGCCCCTTAAACAGTAACTCTCCATCCCCCCTCCCTGTTTGTTTTCTTGTGTTTAATGCATAGGGAAAGCAAGGAAATGCGAGCACACCAGGCTAAGATTTCTATGGAAAATAGCAAAGCCATCAGCCAAGATAAATCTATCAAGAATAAAGCAGAACGGGAAAGGTAAGTCTGAGAGTGCTTGCTGCAGGAATGTGGCGTTGACTTGAGGACACTGTCTCGACTACGTTTACATGTGTACACACACACCCATCTGAGACGTAAAAGCACTTGTGGCTTTTAACTAGAAATCTTGCTATTGTAACTACAATGAAGATCTGTTATTATCACTGTAGTACAATTGTCTACATTTTCTGGTTGCATACTGCCACCAGTAAAATTAGTTTACATTCAATATGTATGTGCTTCTTTACAAAGTTGTATAAAATATGACATAATCAATATAATTCCTTTTTTTTTTTTTTTTTTTTTGCTTATTTTTTTTTGAGTCACCCAGGCTGGAGTGCAGTGGCACAATCTCGACTCACTGCAACCTCCGACTCCCAGGTTCTCCTGCCTCAGCCTCCCGAGTAGCTGGAATTACAGGCACGCACTATTACACCTGGCTAATTTTTCTATTTTTAGTAGAGATGGGTTTTCACTATGTTGGCCAGGCTGGTCTTGAACTCTTGACCTGAAGTGATCCACCCACCTCGGCCTCCCAAAGTGCTGGGATGGCAGGCTTGAGCCACTGTACCCGGCCTATAATCAATATAATTCTGAAGCACCCTTCCCAGGTTCCATTGGGTCATTCTGCAGGCCTCTCCCTTGCTCAGGTGTTAGTCTGCTCGGATGGGCCAGTTCTGAATAGCAGCAGCAGTCAGGAGGGCGGTCTTCTTCAGTAGTCCTTCACTTGGGATCATCTTTAAAGCCCCCACCCCATTTGTCTCATTTGTCCTATGTTAGGTGAGGCTTTAGAAGCAGATCAAGGTAGGAATTTAGGTGCTTGTGATTTACCAAGTAAAGGACCTTCAGAGAAAGGGAGTGAGGAAGCAGAAAGGCCCAGGGCAGGCCCTAAGCAAGGATGTGGTTTCACCTAGAGTTCCTATAGCCTCAAGTAAAAAATCACACCACAGGTCTTTCCCTCTTTGAAGCAAGAGTACCTGGCTTTTGTGTTTCTGTATTATGCAGTTATTGGCTGCCTGAGATTGGGGGGAAGGTTTGTGTGACTCCAGAGAAGGTGCCAGGTGCAAGCTCTTTAGACACATCTGGTAAAGGGGATCTGAGGAGCTGTCAATAGTCATGTTACCCAAGGGATAGGCACTTAATTCCCAGCAATCACCTGTGCTGCCCATCATCCACCTCCGGAAACCTCTGAGAATAAAAATGCTGTCAGCTCCTTAACCAAGAGACTGGGTTAGGCCACCAGCAGTTAGGGATAGAGAGGTTACTTCTTTTGCAGGAATAATACCTAGCTAGAAGGCGGTCTTTTGGCCAAAGTCCATGTCTCAGAGGAAAACTGTGGGCCAGGCACTGTGGCTCACACAGCACTTTGGGAGGCTGAGGTGGGGGGATCATCTGAGGTCAGGAGTTTGGGACCATCTTGACCAACATGGTAAAACCCTATCTCTACTAAAAATACAAAACATTAGCTGGGTATGGTGGCGCATGCCTGTAATCCCAGCTACTCAAGAGGCTGAGGCAGGAGAATCACTTGAACCTGGGAGGCAGAGATTGCAGTGGGCTGAGATTGCACCACTGCCATCCAGCCTGGGTGACAGAGCAAGACTCCATCTCAAAAAAAAAAAAAGAAGAAGAAGAAAAAGAAAAACTGTTTTATGCCCCACCACCAAACACTGAGCAAAGTGAAGATTCACAGTTGGGGTTGAAACATGAACATGAAGTTTATGGCCTTGGGTCACTCATCTGTCTGTTAAACACAGGCCGAGATGTTAGAAGCTTTCCAGCTGCAAAGTAAAGCACCCATGTTCCAATTCCCCTGCTGCCTGACCTTTTTTGGGGTGCTTGCTTGATACCTGGTGTTTCTTCCTTGCTTTGAACATGGCAGGACTATTAACTTTGCCTTGATGTTATTAGTTTTTAGAACACATTTCAATTATTGAACAATAATTAAAGTCAAAGCATGATAAAATATAAAGCATCACACCACCCAGCACATATTTTGTGCTGAAATTTTGTTGGATTAAATGCTGTTTTGAAATACTGACCTACTAATAGGATATGGAATTCCATGGTAATTTTGACCTGGAGAGGAATTTCCCTTTCAAGACATTGTCTATCACATTTCCCAGTCAACATGGAGTATTATTTCTATCTCACAATAAGAACGTTCTAGGGAGATGATTATCATTTTAATCAATGCTTATTTGCACCAGCGTTATGATATCTCCCTAGTTCTCATTTATTTTTTAAAAGTGTCATTCTCAGCCAGGCACGGTGGCTCACACCTGTAATCCCAGCACTTTGGGAGGCCAAGGCAAGCACATTACCTAAGATCAGGAGTTCGAGACCAGCTTGACCAACATGGTGAAACCCCATCTCTACTAAAAACACAAAATTAGCCAAGCATGATGGCACATGCCTGTAATCCCAGCTACTCGGGAAGCTGAGGCAGGAGAATCGCTTGAACATGGGGGACGGAGGTTGCAATGAACCAAGATTGTGCCATTGCACTGCAGCCCGGGCAATAAGAACGAAACTCTGTCTCAAAAAAAAAAAAAAAAAAAAAAGTGTCATTCTCTGGATGTTATTCTCGGATAATCAACTTTGTTTAAGGTTGCTTAAACAAAATACATGGAAATGACACCTTCTTCAGCTTGAAAACATCAAATATTTCAGCCATGATAAAACCTCATTAATTTGAACTGTTGTAGACTGTCCAAAGTGAAATATAGAATTAACCATGACAAATGTGCCAATTAATAGCTTTTTACCATCTTTTTCAAATACATTACAAAGTGGACGTTAGCTTCGCTGAGGTCAAATTATCTTCAATTAGGAGTTACTGCTAACTAAATTAGCAAGGTTCTTAAAATTTATCTTATTTTGAAAAAATGTACTTATTTATTCTAACTTTGTATTTTTATTTGTACAACTGTATGGGGGTACATGAGAAAAATTGTTACATGTATACAATGCCCAGTGATAAAGTCAGGGCATTCAGGGTGTCTGTTACCCAAGTACTGTACATTTTTGGTTAAGTGTTGTCATCCTACTCTGCTCTCCTTTGTAAGTTTGCATTAGGTGGTAGGTGGTTCCAAATTGGCTTTTTAAAAAATGATTATGTATACCAAATGATAGTTCTCTTCTAAACCCACACTGTGTGTATGTTTGTATCCACTTTATCAAACTAAGGAGAAATAAAATTTAAAAATTTGTCATGGCACTAAGAAATATATAGAAACTGAAAATAATACTTCCATTTTTGGGTCAAAGAAGACATTTTAACAGAAATTGCACAATATTATAACTGAATGACAATAAACACTATCAATGTGTAGAGGTTAGCTAACATGATATTTGGAGTGAAAAGTATAGCCTAGCTGCATGTATTTTTTTTTAAAGATGTGAAAATTAATGAGCTAAACACTCAAAGAGAATATGAAGTTAGAAAAACAGAATGAACCCAAAGATCTCTAATGGAAAGAAATAATAAATTTAAAAAGCAAAATATACGAAATAGAAAACAAAATGCAGTAGAGAACATTCAGAAAAACAAAAGCTTATTTGAAAAGAATAATAAATCAGTTAGCTTCCATCAAGAGTAAAGAAGAAAGAGAAAACATGAATTAGTGATGTTAGGAATGAAAGGGGAAATAACAACAGAGAAAACACTGAAAAACTAAGTCTACTATTAAAAAAAACTGCCAATAGATTTGAAAACTTAGATGGAGTGGAGAATTGCTTTGAAAAATACAAATATCTAAAATTGACTGAAAATGGAGAACACCTGAACAGACTGTCAATTATTACTGAAGTTCCAGAAGTTATAGGTCTTTTTACTTATGAAAAACACTCTACCTTGCCAGTAGTCAAGGACATGCAAGTTAAAACAACGGAACAATGCCATTCCACAGGAGCATTCAACTGACAAAAAAGTCATGGTACTAAGAGTGGGCAAAGATACAGGGAAAGAGTAACACCTAGACACTGCAGTTGGAAATACAGTTGGGACGACTGGATTGGAGGAAGGAGAAGCCTGTTTGTACCCTGCCAACTGGCAAGTCTAAGTATATACTCAAGCAGCCTTTGCCTGTGTGCACAAGGTGATATGCACCACACTTTATCCACTCATCCATTTATCCAACAGACAATTGTGTCAGGTATTATAGGGCCCACGCACCCCATCATTGTAGTGCTATTTGAAAATAACCTACTTTTTCTTAATGGCAAAGAGGAAACAGTGTAGTCTGTTCATAAATTTAAAAATCCATATGGAAGATGAAAATAATGACGTGGTTTGGAACATAGATATTTCTCTAAAACATAAGACTAAGTGACAAGCTATGGGAAGAAACCCAGACTGTGATACATTTAGGAAACAGACAAAACAACACCAGTAGCATCAGCATCACCTGGGAGCTTATTAGAAATGCAGGCCTCCCAGCCCAGGCCCACGGAATCAAAGTCTCCAGGGGGAGGGCACAACTGTCTGTGGTTTTGATCATCTCTCCAGGTGACTGGTATGCACAGGAAAGTTTGAGAAGCTCTTATATTACACATGGGCACATCTATATGTGGTTTAAAATATTAAAATGTGGGTGAGAAGATCCACACCAAATTCACAATGGTGGTTACCTCTTGTGAGAGAGGAAGAAGGAAAACTGAATCAGAAATAATACAAATGGGGTTTTAATTACATCTGTAACTGTTTACTGCCTTTATAAATATGAGATAAACATGGCAGAACAATAATATTGGTTAATCTGAGGGATATACAGATTTTTAAATATCCTTCTCTGTACATTATATGTTTGAAAATGCTGCAATAAAAATTAGAAAAATGAAGCAGTAATTCCATCCAGAGAATCTGATAGAAATATAGCTCTTTCTTATTTTATATAATATTAATTTTATTCAATGTTATGCCAACCATTATTTGTGCCCATTACTTTTAGGCGAGTCAGGGAGTTAAACAGCAGCAACACTAAAAAGTTTCTGGAAGAAAGAAAGAGAGTAAGTATTTTATTATGTTTTTGGCATTCTTCCTTTAAAAAACCATAAACAATAACTCATGCTTAGCCACCAGACCGCTAGCTACTTTGCTTAATTTGATTTTTCTGTACATTAAACATTCCAGCTTCTCTGCTCCTGAAAGCTAAAATAATCTCTTACTAAAATCTTTAAGGTAATGATTTGGCATCGGTTTATACAGTAAATGAAGCCAAGTTTAGTCATGTGGAAGTACTCTATTATAATTTTCTAGGATTTTAGCAGGAAAGAACTTCCCAGAAAGAATTACGAGTTTAAACTAAATTTTGAGATTTTTTTCTTTTTAAAAAATTATCTCTTTCACTTAAATTTATAAACTTACAAGTCATCCTTGTCCCTGTTTTAAGATTGCAACCCAAAGTTTACCAGAATTTTTTTTTTTTTTTTTTTTTTTTTTTTTGCAGCTCGCAATGAAGCAGTCCAAAGAGATGGATCAGTTGAAAAAAGTCCAGCTTGAACATCTAGAATTCCTAGAGAAACAGAATGAGCAGGTATCTTACCTAAAATACATAAAAACATGTAGGCATCTAGCCAGCTTTGGGATATACATGCCATGGCCCACAGTGACCCTCCTGGAAAAGCCAGTGGCTCACATGTTGTAATGGAAAGGTGGATAGAAGAATTTGTTGCCCATTTCTATATTTTCTTTATTATATCCAAAAAGAAAAGAAGGTACCTGTTTTTGGAGCAGAAGCAGAATGTAGCTGTGCCAAAAAATAAAAATAAAAAAGAATGCTTGGATAAATTCTGGAAATTCTAAGAATGAAATCACTAAAAGTGAGGGGATGAAAAACAGAACTTACAAAGTATTTCTCCATTTTCATTAAGAGTTTATAATTTGCAAACTGCAGGCAAGGGATATTATGTTTAAAAGCAAATGAGAGAAACCGCCTATTTTCAACCTCAATCTAAAAATAAAGTTTAAACATCTCCCTGGAATTTACAAGTGGTATCTAAAGTCATGAGCCCCCACATGCTACAAACCACTGAGCATGAGTGGATACCATAGTCTTGGTACTTTTTCCCAGCTACACAAGACACTAAATAAAGAAATATACACAAATAAAGAGTTATCCAAACGCCAACTGTTTAATTAGGCCATTGGGCATATATCAGCACCAAGATAAATGTATTTTTATCTGGTGCATAGTACAGGTAGGCATCATTCCAAATGGGCTACAGCCCATCAGCTTCCCACAGTGACCTTTGACTTGATGGAAATCCCTCTAGTTCCTATGGCAACATGACCCTCATTTATTGTTTAAATTTCAGACTCTCTCAGCTCAAATTTTCTTCATTAGGTGTAGTTGGTGTAGAAGTTATTATTCCTAGGAAACTCAATTTAGAAACTGAGAGGTTTTGCTGAAGTATGTACTTGTGCCACATTGTACCTTCCTGTTTTCTCCCATCTATAAAACAGTCCTGTTTAAGGTATGTTTTTTTCCAGAGTAAATGGCTCCCATTGAAGAATACTTAAGTAGGAATTATACTAAAAAGTACCTTTGAGAAAGTTAAAAAAAAAACACTATGAAATTGTTTTTTTGTATGGCAATTGGGTAACAGATAAATCTGACTTCTAGTTTCAGATTCTTTACTTTTTGGTGGACAGAAATTTTATTCATCAACATACTTCCTAGTTATGTTTCCCATTTTCTTTTCAGCTAAATGCTTCTATTCATGAGCAAGTCCACTCCAAGGGGACAATACATGGTTATTGTCCCATAGGTCCAATTCATTTGGCCAACTCATAAACACATCACATTCTGGTACAAGTTACCTAGCTGGTGATTTTGCTCTTAAAGCACTTCTCAGAAAGTGCTCCTGGGGGAAAGGTGCGAATATGAATAAGGATAAGGAAGGCCACCATCTCCAAAGCTTTAGAAGCCACTTTAGTGATTCAACAATGGGTAGGGATAAGGATGCCTTGGAGAAGGTTTTTAAAAATTCTCCCTAGAAGACGGGCACAGTGAAAGGTAAGACACAGTCGTGTGTTAGTTAACTAAATTAAGAAACTACTTAGAAATTAATTGTGTTGCTTAGCAACAAGTTTGACTAAAGAATGTAAATGTGCTCAGAATTACTCATCACTACAATAGTGGTGTATGCCTGAGCTAGAGAATACAGTTATCTTGTGTTGCTAGTTTTGGAGCTGAAGTACATAATTTTTAAAAATCACTTTGAGTTTTATCCTAATACATGGCTAATTCCAGCCACACCAGAGTTCTTGCATTAAATTACTAGATTAGTGATAAGTGTATTGATTGGATTGTGTTGGGAGGGTGCTGGCTTTTTGTTCCAAAAATTCAAATTATGCCTTTTAAGGTCTACCACCCACGACTGATACTTTGAGTCACAAAAGCTTGGGAAAGTATAGAACATGAAAAGGCTTGAGACTTGGTAAAGTTTAATGAGATTCAAGGAAAAGACATTCAAGATATCATATTGATGCTTCAGGCAAGGAAAGAATTTGGACTTGAATTTTCGTGTTAAGCTTTGCCTTACAAATATGTCCTGTTCAATTGCAAATTCAATCCCAGATCTTTCTAGTATACATTTTTTGGCATTTAAAGGTGACAAAGCTCTCAATTCACAGTTTTTCTGTACAATACAACACTGTCATGGGCATTGTGCGAAAGATACAGTGACTTCATGTCTTCCCTCATAAAAAGGCAAGGTCTGGAACTATATAGCATAGCTCCCTTCATAACCAGGTAAACATTTCATCAGCAAGAACAGTTCTCTGTCTGCAGACAATTCAAACTTCTAATAACAATCTTCTAAATAATTGTTACATCCCAAGACTTTTTTTCTAAGCCAGAGATAAATTTAAACATTCTCCCATACTATTTCCCTCAAAGGTTTCTGTTTTCCTGTGACCCTGCTCCTAATCAGTGTCCCAGATCTCCCTTTCCAAAGCAAGGCATGTAGTGGATTCAGTCCATTAACTAAGCCAGCATTGAAGGCAGTGGCAGAAATGAACCAAGCGTCAGTATGTTTTGGTCCTGATTCTGGATCTTCACCTCCTAAGCTATTTGTAAGCCACTTTATGGCCTTGCCTACTTGGTCAGCCAAGTATTCACTTAAAACTCTGAAGGTCGGAGATGTTTTTCCTACTTGAGTTTTTTCATAGACCTCCCAGCTACACCGTATATCTCATCCGTCTTGACATGTGCCATTTCAAACATTAACAACTCCACTACTGTCACACACTCGAGTCTCAAAAATTGATTTTTGTCATTAATCCTATCATTTAATAAAGACAGGTAAAAGGTTTTGCTTAAAGGTCAGGTTTTCCACTTACTGCCACAGAAGAGAGGCACAGTCTGGGGACGACAAGCATTAGTTGTTTGTTTTGTTTCTTTTTTTTCTGTTGAGATCAAATAGGGGAAAGTTTGTCACCGAGGGGTGTGTACATGTTTTATCCTTAGCTTTTTGCTTTTCTGTATATGGTTTTGCATTCATTTCTCAAATTCACTTCAATATTCATTTATTTTATTTGTTTTGTATGTATGACTCAATTTTGACATTACTATTTTTGTACAAACAGCTTTTGAAATCCTGTCATGCAGTGTCCCAAACGCAAGGTAGGACTGAAACTCTGATAAGCAAGACATTGCTTTCCTTCTCAAATACGTCCGTATTCTCTGTGCAGTCTCCATTTATGAGTCACATCTGGTCATAACATATATCTAAAGGGTTTGAATTTAAAAGATTGACTATTCCATGCTTGGATTTCTAATGTGATATTCATACCAAAATGTCCAAGTCTTCAGAGAATTATTTCTGAGGGTACTTGAGCCTGTATTTTCTATTGCAGATCTGGGAGACAGATCATGGAAATAAAGATATAACCCGAGCAGTGATTTGCAGATATCCTTCGGACCGACCACAGTTAAGACAGGGTCACAAAGTCAGATAATTCACAAATGTTAATATGACTCCAGTTAATTTTTGAAGCACCTGCTAACCTGCTAAAAGTTTGTTGGTGTTTTTTAATGACAGAGCTATTTGAAACTCTGCATGTAAAAACATTACACAGTGACTCTTGTCACGCTCTCTCTCTTGACAGCTGTCCCAACTGTCAAAGACCCTAATCACCCCTCATAAACAAGTGACCATATAATTTATTGTCCACACCAGGGTGGTTTTGAGAGTGAAAGGCAGCTCTGTTCATAATAGCTAGGACTACAGGCATAAACTGGAATTGCCTCAGGTAAATGGGAATGGTCACCCAACTCATACAAGAACTTAGCTGTTGGAATAGTCTTGTAATGTACTCTTTTTCTTCCTTCTATGCCATGGTCAATACTTTCTTCAGGTGCTAAAGGGGGAGAAGCACAGAGAATCGTTTCTAACTATTTACTTAACATGGAAGTATTTAATTTCCAGTGCTGATAATGTTTCACTGTCATCCTTTATGAATACTGTTTGTGCCATAGTTTCATGTTTGTATATTTTTCTCCATTTCTTCATTTCTCTATTAGAGTATTACTATATTTCAGGCACATAAAATATCTGGGTAGAGGGAACCACCCATCCCAAATTTACACAGAAAGATTTAATTCTTTGGTGTTATTGTATCCATCCTCACCAAAATGAAACTTAACAACAAAATAGAGAAGTGAGAAGAAGAAGAAAATCACAGTATAGCCTGTGGGTTAAATTAATTTTGTCACAGGAATTCATTTGGAAGATGCTTCTCCTGTGATCTACAGTTAACCAGACCCCTCCCAGTGATTTTCCATTTAGTTGGAGTATCTAAGCAGACATGAGTAGTAACATCAGAGTGCTTCAGTATCTTCCTCTGATTTATATCTTCATAGGTCCTTGTTTCTATTTTCAAATGTCCTTTATTTCAAAGCAGCATGTCAGTAAAAAAGGAAATGGGCAATCCTCATTCCTCAAAAGATATATGCATTGGGTTGGGCAAAAGCATCCAGGCTACCAGTTGGATAATAAAAGTTGAAATGTATTATTTGATTTTTTCCTGTGTTGCCAAGCAAGTATTTCTCACCAGATGCTGCCGCCTTCAGACCTGCTTTCCTCTTCTCACATTAGCTGGTTGTCTTAGTGGCAGTCTAGACTCATAAGATTGAATTCTCCATTGCTTACTTCCTAGTAGTCCATAAAAGTTACCCTAGAGAAGTAAGAGCCCACAGAGATAGAGTTTGCACAATAGGATTCCTGAAAGCCTGCATGTTCCTTAACATTCCATTTACAGAAGACTCCAGCCAATCCAGTGTAATATGCTCTCACCTGAACTTCTCTGTCAATTAGTTTCTTAGGGAATTACTTTTAATTAAATTTCAGGCTATTTAGGAAATAAGTTGTACATAAGCAATACTTATTGTAAATGTGATAAAATTATAATTTTTTATAGATTTAATTGATGGGGCATAGTCTAAAAATAAAGAGAGTGGTTCAGCCTCTTTTCAAGTGGTTCTCCTGGCACTGTGTAAACCAGTCCTTCTCAAAATTTAATGTGCATAAAAATTTCCTGGAGATCTTATTAAAATGAAGATTTTAACTGATTCAGTAGGTCTGGGTAGACTCCAAGATTCTGTGTTTCTAAGTGGGTCCCAGGTAATGCTGGTGCTGCTTGTGCATGGACCATACTTTGAGTATCAAGAATGTGGTGACAAGATCTTATTTATGGGAGAAGAGAGGCCAGGGTTGTTAAGTGCCTTCAGATAAGGATTTCAACACACGTAAGGCCATGTTTCTGATGTTATAGGCGAAGGAGATGCAGCAGATGGTGAAATTGGAAGCCGAGATGGACCGCAGACCAGCAACAGTAGTATGAAACTCCAAAATGCAAACTGAAGCAGCAAACCCAAAAGCATCAAAAGATTCACTCACAAACTTCTGAACACAAACTCCATGGATGAAAGCTGTTTTTTTTTTGTTTGTTTGTTTCCTTTATGTGTAAACAAGATGATATCTGAAACCACAGAGACTTGGAATGTCTGACTGACTTCTGTTTAACAGCTTGAGTATTGCATTTCCTTGGCCAAGCAAAAGTAGCTACAAATCCACAAAAATTTACTATTTCAGTAAGGCAGAGTTTAACCATTGATAATACAACTTAAACATGTGTGCTATAAAATACCATCACAAGTAAAAGAGCTTGGTGTTAACAACTCTGCTTTGTGATGCCTTAGGACATGTTTGAGCTGCAACAAAAAACAATAACAAAAATCAGTGCATTAGCAATTTCATAGCAAGTGCATGCACTAGGAAAGGAAAACCCTGTCTACAAATTTATTAGCAGAAGTGGTGGTCTGCTAGACAAATAATTTTGCAAAATTTTTCTACATCTAAGTTACCTCATCAGTAAGTGCCATGTCTCTATCATGCCATAAGAGGCTATTTTCCTGTAAAAGTTATGGAAATTATTAGAACAATAGAAAAACAAAGCAGTGTACGTGTGCCAAAGCTCATCATTACTCAGAGAAGAACTCTTGTTAGGCACATTTAAGAAAGTTTACATCTGACATTGCTTTATAGGAATTGCTTCTGCAAATTCCAGTTATTACAATTCACACCATAAAGATTATGAAGTGGTTATTGGCAAACATTTGTAAATGTGACCATGTATAAAGTATTTATACTCTTTAATTCACACCATTAGGGAGCAAAATCATCTAAGTATTGCCACATGACAAGATTAGTAAACAGGAATACTAGAACTATGTTTGCATGATACACAAGCACCAGTAATGTCTAATCCATACAGACACAGTTAGCCTGATGCCAAATAAATACTGGTTAAATAAATGTATGGCACAGAATATAATTTGACTATCAAGACCTTAGCATAATGAAAAAATCTATATATATATGTGTATATGAATTATGTGGGCATTCTTGATACTTCAAGTTCTAGTTTGAAAAAAAAATACATAACTAATTTAATTTTACACAAAAATATTTATGCAGATTTTCAGAATTTCATATCAGGAAATGACCTTTTTATGTCTGTTAAATATCAAAACAATTTGCTACAGTGTTAATCTGCATGGTCTTTAAGCCTGCTGTAGTTGAGTTGCAGACAGTGCATGAAAAAGTATTCCGCTGGGAATTGAGCCATGCCACCAAAGCCAAGAGGAGCGCATGGAACCCGGTAGTCTAGAACTAATCAGATTACTGATTTTAGGGCACAGCACCAAATGAACTGTTGTATATGCTTGTACAAATCGATTCTGTGTGTTCCTCTGAACAAAGTGGAGAAAATGATGATACCATCGATACTGAAATTAAACTTCCAACTTCTCTAATAAAATATTAAAACACACATAACACTAGTCAGAGTATTTGCTCCCAAGACGCATTGTAGCAAATGTTTTGTCTTTTTCATATACATGATCCCATCATTATTTTCAAAGGGTGCTTATTAATACCCCCAACATGTTTTTCACTCAAATGATAAAAAACATGTCGAATCTAGTTGACTTCAGATATAATATACTTGTTTTTCTCCTATTAATGATTTGAACTGAATTCTGTAAAATTTCTCTGGTTCTTAGTTTTCTTATCTGTAAAACAGTGGAGTTAGACTACATATCTTTTGGCACTAATATCTCATGAAAAATTATGGTTAATAAAATATCACCACATTTGGATTGCCAATTTTTAAAAATTCTGAATGGTTTCTCATCATCAACTCAAATCACATCCAAGAGTTCAGCTATGCTCACCATTCTGTAACACTTGACTGAATTCATCACTTGCCTCCTCTTTGTTTCTGCTTTGGAGAGACACTACTAGTTTTTCCATTTTTCTTATTTTTTCTCTGCCGTTTCATCTTCCTAGACCACCATAAGTATTCGTATTTTCCAGTGTTATACATTGAACCACTTTTTTTTTCTTTAATCCAGATTAATTTTAGTATTTGAGACATCTTACCATTAATCCATTGTGGTAAGATTAAAATGTACACACAACTCAAATGTGCAACAAAAAGATGTGTTACCTGTTATCATAAGTTTGTATTGCACACAAACCCTGCATTCTCCCTTATTATGAAGAAAAATTAATTGCCAGTTAGAGTAACTCAGTCTCTTCCAGTTTTTTTTTTTTTTTAATTTTTTTAAAAAAAAAAAAAAAAAAAAAAAAAAAACAGTGCCTGGATTTATTTATTTTTTGAAGGGTTTTTTGTGTCTCTATCTCCTTCAGTTCTGCTCTGATTTTAGTTATTTCTTGTCTTCTGCTAGCTTTTGAGATATTTTGATCTTGCTCTTTTAGCTCTCTCAATTTTGATGATAGGATATCGATTTTAGATCTTTCCTTGCTTCTCATGTGGGCATTTATTGCTATAAATTTTCCTCTAGACCCTGCTTTAAATATGTCCCAGAGATCTGTACGTTGTGTCTTTGTTCTCATTGGTTTTGAAGAACATCTTTATTTCTGCCTTCATTCATTGTTTATCCAGTCAACATTCAAGAGCCAGTTGTTCAGTTTCCATGAAGTTGTGCGTTTCTGACTTAGTTTCTTAATCCTGAGTTCTAATTTGATTGCACTGTGGTCTGAGAGACTGTTATGATTTCCGTTCTTTTGCATTTGCTGAGGAGTGATTTACTTCCAATTATGTGGTCAATTTTAGAGTAGGTTCACACCTACTGGTGCTGAGGAAGAATGTATATTCAGTGGATTTGGGGTGGAGAGTTCTGTAAATGTCTATTAGGTTTGCTTGGTCCAGATCTGAGTTCAGGTCCTGGATATCCTTGTTAATTTTCTGTCTCATTCATCTAATATTGACAGTGGAGTATTAAAGTCTCCCACTATTACTGTGTGGGAGTCTAAGTCTCTTTGTAGGTCGTTAAGAACTTGCTTTATGTATCTGGGTGCTCCTGTATTGGGTGCTTATATATTTAGGATCATTAGCGCTTCTTGTTGCATTGATCCTTTTACCATTATGTAGTGCCCTTCTTTGTCTCTTTTGATCTTTGTTGGTTTAAAGTCTATTTTATCAGAGACTAGGATTGCAACCTCTGCTTTTCAGGGACATGTTTAATTACTTGACAATCAAATCCCCTGTTAGAGGTCCCTCCCCATTCAAGAGATCTTACTTTTTTCCCCAGACATAATCTGGGTGTGAGGGAAGCCCATACGTCCACCTGGCAATTGATAGGAGCATCTGTTTTCCCCATTGTTAGACAGGTCCTAACTGTACTCTACTGAAGCTTGGCAAAATGGACCCTTCCACCCCAGCGGTTCAAAGTCCCTGCTTAGCCGAGTCCTCATTCTGGGATCAGTTTATTCCTGCATTCTTCTGGGATATGCAGAACTTCTGGGTCTTTGGGGGCTGTACAGGAACCAGAGGTGCTATCTCAGGCCCATCCATCAAAACACCTCCTTTAGTCATTTGTCAGCTACTAGGGCCATGTAGTTCCAATACCATAGATGCTTCTAAATCCAGGAGGCTTAAAATGTTCCAGAGCAATGCTCCAAAAAGCAAGTCTCAAGCAAGCATTATACTGGCCGCACGACTATCTGGGTTTCTACTACATCTTGCTTCTCCCACCATCAGAACTTTTTGTTCCATTTTGGGAGCCAGGGCACTTGAGTCTCAATTCTTACCTTTATTCTTTCTTTCAGCCTAGAAAAGATATTCAAACTGCCCATTCCTGGCTGATGGAAGACGACCCATACAGTACTCTTTTCCTATGTAGGTTGCTCTTCACCTTTTGGGGGAATAAAAGACTTAATGGAAAAAAAAAAAAAAAAAAGCCAAGTTGCCAAGATAGGGAAACATATCAGAAAGTACCATCTTTCATCAAACCGAAGGCATTATTGATTATAGCATATACCATTATTTTATATACCACACAGAATGAAAACACACTGTCAATTAAACTATGATACACCCTCCAGTGACTTGCAAGGGACATCCTGATTTCAGAGATGTTAAAATGAGAAAAATACATACATCTTAGAACCCATGAAATTTGTAGGATTCCAAAAGTAGTATACAAACTCCTCAACCCTAAGCCTTAAAGAGGAAAGGAAGTTTTAAAGATAGGAGACAAGAGAATCATTTTATCAGAAAACTTAAACTAAGAAACCATTCTGCAACCGAGTTTCAAATTTAGCAATGAGCTTCCTGGAAGGCAATTCAAAAAGGGAAAGAAATATCTTTCACCATCTTTATTTGGAGAATCTTCTGTTTCCTTTAGCTGTTTCTTTTGATTACATGCCTTTGATTTCTAATTCTTTGCATGTAATTCTCAAATCTACAATTCTAGCCATTACCTTTCTTTCTGGAAGCTCTGACTCTTCCTTTCATACTGTCAGTAGTTAAATAGGCAGCCATGTGCATATTGTATGCAATTTTTTAAAAAATAGAGGCCCTTTCTCCATCTGTTCTCCCCACATATTTTAATAGTCCATAACCAGTCCTAACCTTGGGGCCATTTTTTTCTGCTCCATCTCATTTCCTCTAGCACCCAATCTGTTGATAAAACTTACAAATTCTGCCCTGTCTTGAAAACTTTCCTCTCCTTTCTTGTAACTCAGTGTTAAGAATTTTAACTATTCAGTTCCTTTGCCCTCCAAATCCCTTTTACACAGAGATTAATCTTCCCAAATGACAGCTGTAATCATATTACCATTCTGCCTGTAAATGCAGAATTCCTGTCTACTACCTAAAGAATAATGTTGAAATTAGTGACAACAGCATTTATTTTCTGCGCCCAACGTGCCTACTCATTTTAGTCAATATAAACATATCACTATTCTTTGTTCACACACACATAGTACACATCTTTTCTAGCCACATTACATAATGATGTTCTATTAAGTCTTGAAAAGCAACCTTCAAAAATGCCATCTCCCAAAAGTTTTCTCATTCTCCCGTGCAAGAAATAATCTGCCCTTTTTCATTTATCCATTTATTCTTTAAAGGCTATTTAAGCATAAGACTTTTCCACCAGTACTGACTAATTTCTTTTCAGGTTTTGTTCAGTTGCTTTTCAAAGAACAGGTAGTCATAGCTATCAAATGACTAAGTTATTTTCCATGAAGTGAAATAAAGGATTTGCAACTATCTGTGTAGCCTCTTGGGCAGGAAATGCCTTTGAAAACCGAAATGAAACCTAAAATAAGCTTTTTTGCAAAGTGTCTTTTCAATTCCAAGAAAAAACGTTTTTCTGAATACTTATTGTTAGCATACATTTAAAACATTGCAGTGATCACAGTGACCATCAGGCAATTAACAGTGTGGACCCATCAACATTAAGAGATTATGGAGAGTGAATAGGGAATACACCTATTATTTTATTGTTGAGGTTATGTTAGGGATGCCTCATTCAAAACCCTAAATAGTTTCTGCTTCATCATCACTTGTGCAAATCTAACAGAAGGCCACACTTTTCTACAACACTTCTTTAATGCTTGGCATTGAACAGAATCTCAAGCACACATTTTAATAATTGCATCTTTAATGTCACAATAAATCCAGGTGGTGCCTCTGGGATGAATATTTATGAGCCACCCTCTTTAATAATATTTTGTGGAAAACGTTCTGCTCCATAGGTTAGAATAATGAAAAAATATTATGGGAGGGAGTAGGGAGATGGTTAAAATAGCAACATCATTGCTTTTACATTAAAAAATAGGTGTCTACACTATACTTATCTGAATAAATGATACCGTGCCTCTTCCACTCCTATCCTCTCCTAGAATTACCTTCTTGGAAGTTCAGGATGAGGGGCAATTTCTGAAGTACTTGATCCTGGAAATTTTTGAGTGTTCAGCACAATAAAATTAGGAAAAATTTCCAATGAAGGCCAATTTAATATTGTGTACCTAATGGCTTGCACCAGGACCCAATAGCTTTAGGTGAATCAGAATGTACCAAAAACAAAGCAGACGAAAAAAGGATTTGACTCTCTGTCATTTTGGAACTTTGATATCATATAATGTGAATGAGCAAATGTTATATGGATCCATCAAAATTGCTTACCCTTTTCAAATAATGTATTTTCCCAGAATTCACATGCAGCTTTGAACACTTCCATCTTTTGTTTTCCCTTAGGAAAATCTTGGTCTTTTGTTAGGGTGTGGTATTCATAACACAGCATATTGAACCCCGCAGACTGTGCCCCTGTGTTGTGAATTCACTTCTACCTCAAATAGCCATGTGAATGGTTATATTAGACATATCTTCAGCATTGAACTAACTCTGTTTGTTCATGGATCAAATATTTATTAGAAACCCACTCTTATCCCCTCTACCTTTGTAACCCAGTTCCAACTCGTTCTGCTCGCCACACAACAGCTAGTAAGTAGAGAGACAAGGAGTTAGGACAAGGAAGGCAACTGTACTTCAAAGAGCTGGAAAACTGAGAAGATGGCAGACCAGCGTCCGGAGCTACCATCTTTGGTCAGTACTCATTTCAGAGTCTTTTTACGTTAAGGGCAGTGGGAAGAGGAGGGGTTGGGATCAAGAGGTGACCAACAACTGCAGACATCTGGGCTCCACGGGTCTGAGGTTGGAAACTTCTTTGAGTTTGGTCAAGTCATAATGTTCCTGTAAATCTTTAACAAAACAAAGTTAGTTGTTTACATACTCCCTCTTTAATCCCAGAGTACAAATACAAAATTGCTATTGTTGTATTTAATCTCTGTGCTCAAATTAGCCTAGCCTATGTGCAGGAACAGGTAAAGGGCCCTTAAAGAAAAATGGGGTCAATTATGTTAGTTCTTTCACTGTGTCACTGTTACACACTTTCAACTTTTTTTTTTTTTTAACCAGTAATGTACTCTATTTTAAAAACTTACCAACAATTTTAGCTTTAGGCCATATTCATATGGTAGATGGATGGCATTCATGACCCCAATTTTTTATACACAAAATTATTTAGAACAGTGTATGAAATTACCCTAAGGCTATGAGTATATAGTGTAATGAAATATAAATATATTTTCTGTTTAGACTTGGATCTCATCCCCAAGATATCTTATTATGTATATGCAGATATTCCAAAATCCAAAAACAATCTGAAGTCTGAAACACTTCTGTTTCCAAACATTTTGGATAGGAACACTCAAGCTGTAGCAGCAAACTTTACACAAGTGGAGGCACATTTTTCTTTCTTCCTTTTGAGTCTCTGACACTGTCATGAGAGCACATGAGAAGACTGGTCTGCTGGTCGACTTGTGGAGAATTAAGTTATCTCGTCCATTTTACCAGCTGACAATAAATGTGTGAGCCTGCAGCTGAGATCAGTCACACCTTTCCCAGAGCAGTGGGAACACCCAGCCAACCCATAAATGTGTGAGAAATAGTAAATAGATGTTGATTTAAGCCACTGAGTTTTGGGATTTGTTATGTCGCCACAACTAACTGATAAAGCCAAGCCCTGGGAATAGAAAGATGATAAAACAGTCTCATCTCAAAGTCCCAGAGACTGCAGGTTTCAAAAGCCACTGGAGTCACTGATAGGCATGGAACCTGGTTTTCTCAGTGAGTGATCCCGGCTGCTAAGTCTCATGTTTGATGTCTCAGGCATCTTGCTGTGCCCAGGTTTCTTTTTATTTGTAAACTTCTGAGGGCCTGCTTGCTGTTCACTTCCTCTGACCTGGACTGCTGATGCTTTCAACTAACTTTATCCAAGGTCACTAAGATTTATGCCTGCTTTCCTCTAAGAGTTTTATAGTTTTATCTCTTATATGTAGGCCTTTGATCCATTATGAATTCTTTTTGTATATACTGTAAGGGTTCAACTCCACTCTTTTGCATGTGGGTAGCCAGTTGTCCCAGCACCATTTGTTTTTTGTTTTTGTTTTTACATAAGTTCTAGAGATCTACTGAGCCTCTGTTGAAAAGACTTTCTCAATCGAATTGTCTTGGCATCCTTGTCACATATCAGTGGATCATAAATGTGGAGGTAAACTCAGTATTAAACGCCCATGATGTCCATTTGGCATTGCTGAAGATGTGGATGACCTTCACCTAGCCAAATCTCATGTGTCTCTTCTACATGCTCTTCAAAACCTCCCTTTCTGACACAGTCAACCACTGCCTCATTCTTGAAACACTCTCTTGTCTTTGTCTTCGTGACCTCAAACTATAGAGAGGCACAAACTTCCCATGCTCCAGTCCCACCTTCTCTAGGAAAATACTTTCTTTTCTTCCTTTCATGTGAAAAGGTGGATCTCAAAAATCTTTTGTCTATGATGCTTCCATCCCATGACACCCTTCCAAATCCTTCCTACTCAGAATGGAATGCAGAATTTATGACCCAGACCACATCTGTTAGCAATTAGTTCTAGACTTTCGTCTTTTACACACTTATTCTCATCACCCCCATGTAGACTGCAAGTTCACTTTATATTCCTCCTCTGTTACTGCATAACAAATGACCACAAAGTTACTGAAAACCCACTTACTGTCTCGCAGTTCTGTAGATCTAAATTCTGGGCACAGTGTGGCTGGATTCTCTGTGCAGAAAGAATCTCACAGGACTGAAGTGAAATGTCAACTAGACTGTGTTCTCATCTGAGGCTCAGGATTCACTTCCAAGGTTCAAATAGTTATTTGCAGAATTGATTTATTTGCAGTTATATGATTCAAGTCCCCACTTCCATGCTGGCTGTTGGTTGATCAAGGGTAGTTTTCAGCTCCTAGAAGCTGCCTAGTTCCTTGCCACATGGTCCTATATACAGATCCTCTTTACAACATGACAACCTACCCATTCAAAGCCAGCAGCAGAATCTATTTTAGCCTTCTTCTTTCAGGAAGTATCTAGCAGTCACTTTTAAGGACTCACTTGATTGTGTCAGGCCCACCCAGGATAGTCTCCCTTTTGATTACCACAAAATCAACTGGTTTGATTTATTATATCTGCAAAATTAAATATATCTGCAAAATTCTCCCAACTATGTCAGGTAATATAACCTAATCAATAAAGTTAAATTTATCAGATTCACAGTTCTGCCCATGCTTCATGGGATGGCATTATTCAGAGTATACGTACAAGGAGGTGGGAGTATTGGGGGCCTTCTTAGATTTCTGCCTAAACAGACACACACACACACACACACACACACACACACACACACACACACACACTCTCTCTCTCTCTCATAGCACAGACCCCAAATGTTAAAGTTAAATCTAACACATGTATAGCATTTAGTGAGGTCTCTCATTTAATCTCCATGTTACAGGCAAAAGGAGAACATTATCACCATTGTACAGATGTTGAATCCAAGGTAACAAAGCAACACCATGGAGATTAAAACCCATTTATTCTCCTGTCTCCAAATTTCTCTTCTCTATAGAACTACCACACTGTCATAGAGATCATCACCTCTAATACCTAAAAACCATGATCACAAAACCACCTGACATTTGACAATGAACAAAGAGCATTTGTCAAAGGCACAATGTCATTTCATTGTCATGGCAACCTATTAGTACAGGTTTTATCATTTCTGCTTCAAATGAGGAAATGAGTGAGTGAGCCCCTCAGTACAGCACTTAGCACAGGAAGGAACAAATAATACAGCCTGACCAATGTGGTGAAACCCCGTCTCTACTAAAAATGTGTGTGTGTGTGTGTGTGTGTGTGTGTATAAATTATCTGGGAACGGTGGTGGGTGACTGTAATCCCAGCTACCTGGGAGGCTGAGGCAGGAGAATCGCTTGAACCTGAGAGGCAGAGTTTACAGCGAGCCAAGATCATGCCGTTGCACTCCAACCTGGGTGACAGAGTGAAACTCCATCTCAAAAAAATAAAATAAAATAAAATAACAGATAATAAACTCCCTGCTTTTGGTGCTGTTATAAATTAATTTATGGATACCATAATACCAGGTATTATGATGAAAACTCAAAGAAACATGATCCCTGCCCTAGAAGGATTTATTTGTTGATAATACATCAGGACTTGATAAATTCCATGCATTTCTAACATTAATTAGATTTGATTTAAAGAATGCCAATCAAAAAGGAAGTTCAGCAAGCTAATAAAATCTAAACAGAACTTTGCTCTTGAAAGTCTAGGCTAGGGGTCAGGAGACTATGTAGCACACCGGCCAAATCTGGTCTCTCGCCCATTTTTATATGGCCCATGAGAAAAGAATGGGTTTTATGTTTCTGTGGTTTGAAAAAAGTTAAAAGAAAAATATTTGGCAATTCATAAAAATGACATGAAATGCAAATTTCGGTGTCCATAAAAAAAATTGTATTGGAACACTGCCATGCTCATCCACTTAAATGTGACCTCTATTTGCATTTGTTATGACAACAGGGTCAGAGATTTGTAACAGAGACCATACAACCATCAGCGTCTAAAATATTTGCTCTCTGGCTCTTTGCAAGGAAAGTTTGCCAGCCTTCAGTCTAGCCCACTTACCCTGGAGTAAAGAAGTGGGGAGGAATGGGGGTGTAGAGGCACAGTGGCAGGAACCCAGCTCCTTAGCTTTGGGGGAGGAGAAGCAATAAAGGATTCTTGGATCCCTCAAAGACACAGGGTTTCTGAAGTCCGGGGCCAGGAAGTGGCAGAACCTCAGATGTTTCTGCAGCCTGACTGCTTCCGAGCTTTGGTTTCTGCTGCTTTACAAACCTTTGTAGACAAAGGGAGCTGCCAAAAGTGAAGGCTTCTTGGACAAGGCACTCTTGCCCTTGCTGGATTGGACAAGAGACAATGGCCACAGGGACCTGTGGGACTGAGGAATGGGCACCTTCCCCACTCTCAGGGGTTTACAGGCCCGTGTGATTGTGTGGTTCTGAAGAAGAAGACAAATGATGCAGCATGTCAGTCTGTGTTCTTTACAAAGCAGAGCCTCAGACAAAAATTTGAGTGCAAGTATTTTATTTGGAAGGTGATCCCGGGAAATATAATGAGGGGTTGGTGGATGGAAGTAAAACAATAAAGGAATAATTATGAGAGTGTTACTGCTGTGGGTGACGGGCACAATCCTGCTAAGGACTCAGCAGGACAATGTAGCACACACCTCTGAATTGTCCCGTGAGGGTGGAGACAAGTGGCATTTATCCATCAGCTTTCTCTTCTGGAAGGTAGTGACTCCCTAGTGGCTCCTGCCTGCCCCTGATGGGCCAGGCAAGCTCTTGGAGCCAGAGAAGCCCTCAGGGAGAGAGCTGCAGGTGCCTGAGGCAGGAAGCCTTAGGCACGAATGAGATGGTACTAAAGCTATGAGAGGTTGAGGAGACAAGGGAGTATGAGTGGAGCACCAAGAGTCTCTGCTGCAGTGGGCTCCCCTTCAACCCTGGAGAGTGAGCAGCACTGGGAGAGGACAAAGTAGACTTACTTTGTTTAAAAAAAAATAATGATACTTCCAGCTGCTGGAGTGTGCCAGATTTTCATATATGTGCCTTAACTTTCCTGTTAGATGGTAGACTCCTCAATGCCATGCAGAAAGACACATCCTGAAGTTTGCTTGCTGGATTACTTGATCAGGAAAAAAATAAAGTTATTTGCTTTTGTTCCTTCTTTTCTTTTTCACTGACTATCCTCCGGTTTGGATGTTACTAGCAAGAAATAGAAACAACAACAGAAGTCCTGAATAATCTAAAATAAGGTACTCTTGAATGATCAAAATTAATTACCAAAATCAGTGAGAACTAATCAGCCCTCGGTCATTATTTCCCATTTTGGATATTCTAACCAATAGGACAGAAAACATGAAAGATACACAGATACTGTAATATGTGCTATATTTTAGTAACAATAAAACCTCTAAAGGTATGACTGGGTTGTGGGCTTTGTTTAATGATTTTTAAAAAAAAAGGTGATAGCACTTCCAGTTGAAATTGACTCTAGCCAGCCTTCCAGATTTCAAAGGCATTATAATGGAAGAAACAGCCCATAAGTGGGTCATAAACAAACTTGTCCATTAATCATCCCAAGTGTACAAGATATGCCAAGAAAACCATGAGACTCTGTCTCAAAGACAGTGCACCTTTCTAAATTTTCTTCTCAATGTGAAAGTCTAGTATTTGGGTTCAGTGATATTTTGCATTGTATGAGAAAATAGACCCCACTCTAAGAGCAAGGACAAAGCCACACACCTGACTTTCAAGAGGCAAGAAGGATCCTTGGTAATCAGAGTCTCAATTTTATCCATCCAACAATGTCCTCATTGTTGATGTTCAAATACTCAAAGCTGCCATTGGAAATGTAATAGGCATTTCAAACTTAACTTATTCAAATTAGAATTCCTGGGTTTTTTGTCTGCTTTTTCCCAGCCTGAGGTTAAAACTCAGGATAACCTTTGATTAATGGCTTTCTCTTTTCCCTTTGTATAATCGATAAGTATTATCACCTCTTCCTCCAGCATATTTCTGAAATGGAATCACTTCTCAACACTACCGAGGTAACCACCCTGGTTGTAACCAATGTCATCTCTTGCTTTGACCACTCTAACAGCTTCCTGGTTTCATTTCCATCCACTCTTGAGCTCCTGCAATCCTCTCTGCACACAATAGAAGAGTGATCTTTTTGAGGTATAAATCAGACTGTTTGTACAGTTCATCTGCTTAAAATCCCCTGATGCTTCCCTCTGCACTAAAAATAAAGGCCAAACTCCTTTCCCAAGCTATAAACCTTCACGTGATTCTGCCCCTGCTATTCCAGTTATCTATTGTTGCATAACAAACTATTCCAAAACTGAGTGCTTGAAGCAACAACAATTCATTACTTCTCATGGTGCTCTAGGTTGGCTGGCCTCAGCTGGCTAGTTCTTCTGCTCCACTTGATATTGACTGGGCTTGTTTGTATGGCTGCGTTGGTTGAGAACCCAGCTGGGGCTGGAATGTCCAACGTGGTTTTCCTGACACATCTGGTGCCTCAGTTGGGATGGCTGACTAGGCTGCTTGCTCTGTCTCCATGTAGTCTCTCAACATTTAGTGGTCAAGTTCAAGTTTCTTTACCTGGACTCTGAATCTCAAGAGAGCAACAAAGGAAGCTGCCATGATTGATTCTTAGAGGTTAGGCCACCACATTCTATTGGTCTAAGCTGTTGGTCAAATTAAGTCTTAAGGTCAGCCCAGTCTCAAAGGGGAGGAAAGATAGACCCACCTCTTGATTGGAAGAAGGATATTAATATAAAAGAATGGGAGAGATTTGAGGCAGCCACTTTGGAAATAACCTTCCAAACCTACCTGCCTCTCCAATCTAGTTTCATACCAATCTACCCCAGTCACACTGTGCATCTTTGTCATTCTCAGCAGTTGCTGAGATATCAACTGCTAGTGTTCCCCACAGTATCCATCCACCCATCACCTTCCAGAATAGAACTGAGTCTCAGCTAGGTTCACGGATTCCCAGAATAAATACTACATTTTGTAGGCTCCCTTGAGGAACTGTGAGGAAACCAGTGATTCATAAGAAATGCAAGAGAGTGAACTGTTCTATAAGCCAATGAGCAAAGGGCCTCAATAAGGAAATAATCAACTGTGTCAAATTTGACTGATAAGTAAGACCTGAAAATTTATCATTAAATTTGGGAACTTGGAAACCATTAATAACCTCATGTATCAGTTTGGGTTGAACCCACGGAGAAGCAGAGCTAGTAGGAGATATCTGTTAAGAGATTCACTGCAAGGCATTGGCTTACGTGATTATAGGGGACTAAGTGGGTAAGTCAAAATTCCATAGGCATTAGGAAGGGCAGGCTGGAACTCTCAGGCTTGTGTTCACAGGTAAATTGTTTTTTTCTCCAGAGAATCATCAGCTCTGCTCTTAAGGACTTAAGCTGACTGGATGAGGTCCACCAGATTATCTAAAATATCTCCCTTACTTAAAGTCAATTGATAATAGACTTTAGTAACAGCAGCAAAAATATCTTCACAGCAGCACCTAGATCACAGTTTGATTTAATCACCTTTCCTAACCAAGTTAACACATCAAAGACCATCACACCTGAACAAGACCAACTTGGGTGGGTCCCAATTGAAGTGGGCTCAAGAGAATGGGAGGAAAACATGGAAACAGTGCTTGTAGACAGTTATTTCAAAGAGCCATGCTATGAATCGGTGACTGGAAGGAAATTGGATCATGGGTTAAATGGCTGTGATAGAATTTAAGACAAGACCTTTAGTGGGAAGGAGCTTGAGGGACTGGGACTGGTGGGGTTAGAAAGCCACAGCTATGGATACTGAAACCACTAAGAGGAGGAAGAGGAGGAGGAGGAGGAGTATTAAAAAGTGATCCTGAGTCCATAGCTCACATATTCAGATAATGAGGCATCACCCATTGTTGGGATGGGAGTAACAGTACATGGTTGCACCAGAAAGAGTAGTGGAGTTATAGTCTGATGACATCAGAGAGGAAGCTGGGAGAGGAGGGGATGTCTTAGGGAGGAAAAATAAGAGAACAGCCTGGGAAAACAACAATGAGGATTAAAGGAGACACACACCCATCAGACCCAGCGACACTCAAGTTTGGGAGGTTACAGCTCCCTCTTGAAAGGGCTGCAGAGAAAGCAGTGTCCCTCCATAGAATACTCTGATCTGGGTTAGAGCAACCAAGGGAGGGGTATTTGCAGAGAAGTTGCAGATTTTGGGAATTTTGCTGATGACTGATCGTGAGTTCCAGAAGATAAGTGGGGTGGGAGATGATATTCTTATGGGGGGGTTCAGAGCTATATAAGGAGGAGCTGAGGGCCTGGGCTCCTGGAGTTCCCTGACAGGGTAGGAATAAATAGTCTGGATCGTTTCTAGATGGTGGTAGTGACGCTGTGCGTGCTGAGGAGCAAATGGGCAGGGAGGGTCTTGCCAGCAGCACAATGGGTTCTGGGCCTTATTTTCCCTTTTACTAATGGGGATATGAAAGCTGGGAGCATAGGAGTTGTATCCCAGCACTTAATCTTCCAGGCCTGAGTTTCCTTATGGGAACAGTACTGTAAGTATTGGGATACAATGGAGACATTGTTCTTTAAAGGAGCCTGGTGTAGACAAAAGTTAATGTGTTTGTTCTCTTTCAGTCTTAAAGAACAAGGGGGTATCTTGGACACAGGAAAAGTGTTTGCTTTCCCCAGACTTAGGAAGCTACAGAAAAGTCCTTGCACTCTATTTACTCCACTTAGTAATGAGGAAATGAAAAGCCCCTTGCTGCCCTCCGCTTGTGATCTCCATGCCTCATCTGAGCATATGCAACCAGTGCTGAGTGTGCAGCCCCACGAGAGCTGAGCTGACTGATTCCCCTCCTCCAGCCTCCCCCCAGGCCAGCAGTTCCTAAAGTGTGGTCCTTGGACCTGCAGTATCAGCATCACCTCTGAACTTACTAGAAATGCAAGTTCTCTTGCTGCATTCCAGTTGTATGGAATCAGAATCTCTGGGGAATGAGCCCAACAATGTGCTTTCACAAGCCCTGCAGGCGTTTCTGATACTTGTTCAAGGTTAAGAATCACTGCTTTAGATACAACACACATTTTGGTCAGATAGAATAACCTCCAGTTTTCCTGGCTTTTCATATTCTTTTATATCCACGGACTTTGATGCTTGAAAATCTTCCTCTGCAATGGATCTGCCTCCAACACCCTTCTAGACTGGCTTGGTCACCACCTCCCCTGAGAGGCCCTTCCCAGCCAGGCTGAGGGAGACAGGCTCTTCCCTGCTTCCAAAAAAAACTTCCTACCTTCTTCTACTTGAGCATTTATTATATTGTTTCATAACTGTTTACTTGATTTCACTCCTGAAGACATAGATTTTATCCTCCCACATTTAACATTTTAAATGCCTATTATGTTTCAAGGCACTGGAGAATGAGAACTTTAAAAAGATTGAGATCTTTATTCTAATAAAAAAGACCAGACAACAGATAATGTAAATGAATGCATTTCATCAATTCTAAGTTTGAATGAGTCTTAATCGATGGCATGCGGGGTTTAATTGGTAGCATGTTTTGCTTTTGTAATAGTACATAAAATAATGGTGTGGTTTACCATAATATGGCACCTTCGATGTGATGAAATACAGACTGTTAAAAAAGCAATATGTTACAAGGAGAAAAACACAGCCTGGATGAAGGATGGAGGTGGAGTGAGTGTTTAGGATGTCCAGGAAAGTCTTCACTGAGAGGGTCCCGTTTGAAGACAGACCTGAGTAAGGCAAGTGAGGAGTCCTAGGGATGTGAAGGAGAGTAAGGGTATGGGAAGAGCATTCAAGGTAGAAGGAACAACAAGCACAAAGGTTCAAGGCCAAGAAAAATGGTGCATGTCTTGCTGGTCTGTTTATAACAGAGCTTAGATTAGTGTCTGATAAATACCTGTAAATGTTTCTGTAACAGACCTCAACCATTGGTAATGTAGTGATACTTTTAGAATATAACGATTACAGTGAATTTCATCTTTATGCATGTGCTGGCATTAGTGACTCCTGGAAATAACAAAGCAACATAATAGAGAAGTGTAAATTCAGGAAATACTATTATGTAGCTGTGGTGTTCCAGGCCTTATGACAGGTGTTGGGGATACAGAGATGTATTAAACATGGCTCTTGCCCTCAAGGAGTTCTCAGCAACTAGGAAACACAGAAAAATAACCACAATATCAAGCTCAAAAGGTACAGTCACAGGTGTATGAAATGTATTTTTGTAGCCACATAAGAAGGAGTAATATCTGTGTTTATTTATACTCCAGTCAAGCCCTATTTCAAATTTCATCCTCTTGGAGGGAAGTAATGAGCAGCCTTCTAGCAGTAATTGGGTTGGACCATTTGTCTGTGAGAAGTACATCTACCATATGGTTTTCAATCTTGATCCTTTATCAAATTTCCAATTGCCAAGGTACTTTAGATTCCAGGTCATACATTGGACATTTTTAATAAATGGGATCTAAAACATGGCCTAAAGATTACATATTTTGCTACTAATGTCATTTTTTAAATAATGATTCATCAAATCACTTGAATGCTAGGACAAGAGGCCCAACAAATGTAAATTGCTACTCTGCTCCAGCTTGTGACACTTGCAAACTCATGGCTTTCCTCTGTCATTTTTTTTTTTTTTTTTTTGGGAGACAGCCTGACACTGTCACCCAGGCTGGAGTGCAGTGGCACAACCTCCAGCTCACTGCAACCTCTGTCTCCTGGGGTCAAGCAATTCTCCTGCCTCAGCCTCCCAAGTAGCTGGAATTACAGGCAACTGCCACCACGCAGACAATTTTTTTGTATTTTTAGTAGAGGCAGGGTTTCACTATGTTGGCCAGGCTGGTCTTGAACACCTGACTTTGTGATCCGCCCGCCTCGGCCTCCCAAAGTACAGGTGTGAGCCACTGTACCCGGCCTCCCCTGTCATTTTTTAAAAGATGGTGAGCTGATTCACAGCTGGCTTTAAGTGTAGCTGAGTCAAGTAATCAAAGTGGCCCTGATTTCTCTCTCTCTTAGTTCTGATTTTCTCTATGTTACTGGAAACTGTTTCCTTATGGTGGAAGCCCAAACTGTCACCTTCAAGCAGTTCCAGACCCTAAATCCAAGTCCAGAGAAGAACAACAATATCTTTCCCACAAGCTCTGAGAAATGCCTCATCCTTCCTCATAAGGTCAGATATTGATTCCTATACTAGTAAACAGTGCAGATTCAACATTGCTAGAATTCTATGAAATGAGAGTTGGGGATGGCATTTCCTTTGAGAGAAATAGAATATGGATAGAGGAAATAGTAGTACATACCTATGGTGGGGCAGGAGCAAAACAGGATGTCTACTAAACATCCCATCAAAACATGAACTTGATTGATCATCACACCCATAGTGGAATGGCTCTGGCCTCATAGCTCCTGAATGACTGACATACTCCTGCCTCTTTTCTCCTGTCCTTTTCTCATACCGACCAGACTTGTATGCCGTAGACTGAATTGTGTCCCCCTCAAAATTCATATGTTGAAGCCCTAATTCCCAAAGTGAGGAGTATTTGGAGATTGAGTTTTGGGGAGATAATTAGGTTTAGATGATGTCTCAAGGGTAGGGCCATGTGAGGACATATACAGAAGTCAACATGTGGCTTATTCAGCAATCCAGAAAGAGAACCCTCAGCAGAAACTCACCATGCTGGTGCCCAGAGCTCAGACTTCCAGCCTCCAGAACTATGAGAAAGAAATCTCTGTTGTTTCAGCCACCCAGTCTATGGCATTTTGTTATGGCAGCCCAAGCAAACTAGTACACCAAATAAAGGCAAAATTATTTGTACATTCCAGTTTATGCACATTTCTAGAAATTTTCAAGGGAACAATGAAACTCAATTCTACTTTTTGTTCCTGTTGAAGTAATTTTTGAGACCGGCACTGTCTAATACAGAAGTTGCCAGACACTTGCAGCTCTTGAGCATTCGAAATCTGGCTATTCCATATTAGAAACACCAGATTTCAAAGACTTAATAAAAAAAATACAAAATAGCTCATGTAAACTAAAAATCCTGAGCCCTCTCCACCAACTGAATGGACACCCTCTTAGCTTAGGAGACTGATACCGCAGAGAAACCTTAAAAACTAAGTTCCCGGCCACGATGTGACAGGTCAGACACCCCTTTTTATGCCCCCTCCCTTTTGTGGTTTAGGCACAATCACTGGCCAGAATTAATGTTAAAATAGAGGTCACAAGACTGACAGAATGGACTCTTTGTGGTAATAAAACACCAAATTACAAACGGGACCTACTGTGCCAGGCAAGAGTTACCATGTACCACCCCCCTCCCCGACTTTGCTCTCTGCTGACACACACACTAAAATAATAAACCAGGTTCCAACTGCCAAAGTTTTTTCCTTTTTTCCTTGAAGCTAAACAAGCACTGGCCTTAAGAGAAGCAATATTAAAACAATTTGCAGCTCACCACCAGCCACTGACTAACTGAGCCCCCTGTTCCACCAGCCATAACTACAACTTTGACTGGACAAGAGACTGATTTCAGTAACTTCCTCCTTATAAGAAAACCACCAGCCATGGACTGGGTCTGGCCAATATACAGAGGCTGTGCACTTGATTGCCTTTGTATCTTAAAAAGGAGGTATAGGGCCTAAATGTAATACATTTAAATGTTAATTATCCACCCCAAAGCAAACACGGTCATATGTTCCTTGCATGTTTGTTCAGTACACATGCCTCAGGACCACCTTCGTGGGTATTTACAGCTCCTCCTGTAACCTGTTGACTATGTATTATTTGGCCAACCTGTTCAACTAAAATTTCTGTCTTATCCCTCTCTCCCTCAAAGTTCCTCTTTCTGGTTTTTCCTGGAAGCTACACTTCCCAGCCAGTGGGATGGCCACCTGGCAGGCTGTAAACGTTTACAATTTCTAAATGTATAGATCTTGTGATTTTTCAGTTAACCTTCACTATATATTGTTCTTGATTAGATGTTGAAAAAAATATTCTGGATATATTTGGTTAATTAAAATACATTATTAAAATTGATTTTACCTGTTTCCTTTTTATTTTACTTTTTAAAATGTAGCTACAAGAATATTTTAAATTATGTTAAATTATGTGTGTGTTTCACATTGCATTTCTACCAGACAGTGTTGCCATTGAGATTCCTGAGATGTTCTGAGTCAACCATTCATTTCGCACTGTGTTTCTCAAAGTGTGGTCCCCTCTGATTGAAGCGTCAGCATTACTTGGAAACTTTTTAGATATACAAATATGTCACCACACCTCAAACCTACAGAATCAGCATCTCCGGATGGGGTCCTCCCATGTGGCTGCTCCGGTAAGACACAGAACTGAGCACACCCTTCACGCTACTGCTTCGGAAACAGATGGACCTGGAATGGGATTACTGGACTTGGCAAAATTAACCTTTGCAAGAGGATCAGATTTACTGAATTGCAAAGCAATTTAAAATATTGGTTTTTGTGCTAAAACTGTTCAAAAATAGACAAGAATATTGGTGCAAAGCAAGCTGTTGTGCTCTGGAAGAGGCCTGCTTGGCTTGACGAGGGGGTTGGGTGGTAGAATGAGATATATATGTAATCAAGCCCCTCTAATATTTGGTTTAAAATGAGAGACTGGGGGATTTGACCTTATAAACTGGTATCTATTGAATTTGATTTTAAACATTTGATTCTTAATCCTCACAACACCCTTTGCGATGGGCACTATTATCAACTTCATTTTATGGGTAAGGAAACTGAGGCACAGCAAAGTTAATTAGCCATGCTTGGCTAATTAAGTATGGTTAAGGCCACACTTACTGGAGTCAGAATGGATCGGGCTACAGAGAGCAGTGGCCTTATCACTGTATATATTGTCTTGCCCAGGCCTTATCTCAGCTAATCAATTAATCTGTAAAGTGGGTATTTCTCCACCAGTCATTCTTGGCTGCCATTAAAATCACCTGGAGACACTTAAAACACACACTCCTGCCTATGCTCCACCAAACTAGAGATTCTGATTCCATTGGTCTGAAGTGCATTCAGGAGTGCGTAAAGCCCCTCAGGGCCTCCAAAACAGCTCCCACTTGACAGGTGATAAGAGGAGACTGGAAGGAACAGGGTTGAACAAGTTGCCAAAGGCTAAACTCAGGTTCTGTAAATTAGGCAAGGGCTTCTCCAACCGCACGGTGCACAAGTCCTTGGCTATCTCTCAGATGCAGGCTCTGATGCAGGAGGGCTAGGCGAGGCCTGCAATCCTGCAGTCTCCAGACAACCGTGATGCTACTGGTCCCAGAACCAGGCTTTGGGTTTTGGGCATCACTTTGTCACATGCCCTGAACCTTGTGGTGTTTCCTGGCCCTCTAGAGAGCTGCGGCTTTCCTGACAGTCTAATCTGGGAGAGCATATTCGGCCAAGGTGCACCCAGATTTGGGATTCTTTAAGATCCCAGGTTTGAGAAACGTTCAGTGCGACCCAGCCTACGAGGAAGACCTTGGAGCGGAGTCGGAGTTCTAGTTCTTGAGATTGAGGAAGATTCTGGGAAGCTAAAAGGAAAAAACTCACCGTTGCTGCCCAGAGGCAGGAAGTCCGCAACAACACCCTTGTCCAGTTCCTCTGCTCTTCTCCCACCCAAGTTCAGCCTCGGGCTTCCCACTCTTCACATTCCCCCTGACTCCCGCCTGAGCCCTGGGGCAGGGTGCCAGGACAGGCAGCCTCTCCCTTCCGTGGAATGCACGACTTTCTTCGTCCTGCTGGAGGGTCAGACAGAAGGGATTCAAGCATTTCGATGCGCAATTCTCACGCTCCCTTCTACAGCTCTCCCTCACCACTGCCGCGACTTTCAACACCGGTTTTGCCCCCTTTCTCCAAACTGGGTGATGTGGAACGGGGCTGGCCCTTGGCTTCGCAGCACCTCAAGGCTGGGGCGAGCACTCTACCGGAGCCCAAGTTCCCAGTTCACTGCGAGATGCGGACTTTAGGTGGACCGGGAAAGGAAGGAGGGTTTTTGCGGCCCGCATATCCCCAGGGCTCTTTCCCGGCATTGGAAGAGAGAGTCCTTTCCTTTCGCAGCCTCCCACGTGGCGCGGTGCGGGCAGACTCGGAGGCCCCAGGCGCCCCCGAGAACTGCCACAGCACACAGGGCCCCGCGGTCCATGGCGACAAGGGGCACGGCGCTTGCGCCCAGCACATAAAATGGAAAAACGGATCATAACCTCGCGTTCAGGGGAAGTTCGGGTTTTTTTTTTTTTAAGAAATGTATCCTTCCCTAACCAAAATCTAGCACCTACGGCTGCCCACCCTCTCCCCGCCGGCAAAGCCATCCCAGGTTCCGGCCCATCAAGTCGGGAAATGAGACGATCTATCAGCGCGGGGTTCCCGGGAGCTGCAGCTGGCCACTAGTGCGCTGCCGGAGGCGTCCCCCATCTGCGCGCGTCCCCAGAGTCACCTGGGAATAGCCGCGCTGCCGCCGCGCCTGGGCTCCCGACCTCCGCGCGACCCGCATTAGCTCGCGTCGCCTGCTGTGGCTTTGCTGCTCTGGGCTCCAAGGCCGGTTTGGCTTGGGTTGAGACTCCCGAGGCCGCAGGCGAGGCGGTGGCTACAAACTTTCATAGACCGTGCTGTTTCGCTTAAGAAGAAAAACATTGGCCCCGGAGAATTAGAAAAACCTGAGGAGGAAGTAGATTTGGGCCTGAAGAATGCGGGGGTAGGTGCTCACGCGGGGCTGCTGGGCCAAGGGACGCCTCTGGTGGACAGCAGAGGCCTGGGGAATCTCACAAGCAGGGGCAAGTCTGGGGCACCCCAAATTTGCTTTTAAATGGAAAAAAACCTAAAGGTCACGATGGAGAACAAAAACCCGAATGTGATGTTTTCATACCCTTATTTTCAGGGACTGTTGAAAAGATCTCCAGGGCGTTTATCAGGTGTGGAGCCTCCCAGAGTTCGTATCTGGCCCTCACTGGAGCAGGGAAAATAGGCAAGGACAGGCCACCCTTGAGCGCCGCCAGACACGGGCTCTCACGTCCCGCCTGTGGCGTAGGGCAGCACACCTGGCGGGCTGGACCGGGACAGGAGGCGGTGCGCACCCGATCTCCGAAGCAGCCTCGGAGGCGGAGACTTTCCGCGGAGAGGCGGGCCCTCGGTTTGCCTTCCATTAAGGCGGAAGTCTCGATTTTTCTTCCAGTTCCAATCCAGGGTGGAGAAGGCCCTTTCTCCCACTCCCTTAAGTCCAGATTAGGGAATGAGGAGACATTAGGAAAAAAAAAAAAAAAAAAAAAAAACCTTAGCATAACGAGAGCCTCCAGCAGCCTCGGGCTCCCTGAGGGGTTGGAAGTAGGAGGTGTGAGTTTCAATCCTGCTTCTCTCGGCCTGGAGCTTAGTTTAGCGACCAGAGACCTTACAAAGGGAAAGCCGATAAGTCAGTACACCTTCTCTTCTGGTCCTGGGGCCCGAACCTGCTCGTCTCCGGGGCTGGCGCCAGCCCCACCCAATCGCGAAGATGGGCTTCCTCTGGATACGCGCCTGGGCTGTCTGCGAGCCCTCGGAGCCTGGTCGGCAGTATCTGCTTCCACCTCCTCTGAGCAGAATCTATTGTCCGTTTGGAAAATCTCATACAGGTCCTGGGGTTGTCCCAGGACCAAACTGCAGCCAGGATTCCCGAGCGCCCCAGGTGCTGGAACTCAGCACCCTCCCCATTTTACCTGGAGGCTAGACCGCTGGGGCTCTTCCGGGGAATTTCCCTGGCCACGAATGCTGTGCTGGAGGTTTAGAAAAGAACAAGAAAAAGAGAGAAGCGAAGCCTCTGTAGCCTGGTCTCCTCCTTCTCCTCTAATACCCCGCCTCCCCTACAGGTCTCCAGGCTTTTCTCTGGGCAGGGGAGGGACCGGAGAAGCTCGCGGCCAGTGATCACCGGGATCTGTCTCATCACCCATCCTCCCCAAAGCAAGGTGGGCAGAGGCTTCCCAGGACGTAAGAGTTCCAAAGGTCTCAGAGGAGCCAAGACATGCTCTCTACTAGGAACTTTCGTCGCCTTTTGAAATAGATAAGGCAAGTAAAAAAAAAAGTAAGGGAACAATGAACTCCTGTGACATGTCTAACTCTCCTAGGTACCCAAACACTAAAGACCCAGTGGTTCCTGTCGCCAAGGCCCGAACCTAACCCCAACCCCGGGACTGGCCTCTGCCTGAGCTTTGGAGCCGGTGTGGACCTCGCCTTTGCAAGTAGGCCTGAGTTTTATGACCCGTCGCTATACCCGGAGCAGCTGCTCGAATGTGGAAAGGAGCCCAACTCGGGTGCAAAGCGCCGACGTCTTTATCTTTCCCAGGCTGAGGACATCGCGAGCTAGGGGTCCAGGCAGCGAGGCACCCAACAGTAGCGTACATCTTCCTTCACACCTGCAGAAGCTGTCAAGTCTGGAGTTCGCAGCGGGCGTGCGGGCCAGCCTGAGGATACAGACCCAGGAGCAACCAGGCCTACCTACCGCTGTGCCATCCAAAGGTAAAGTCACAGACCATAGTCCATGTGTCCTGAGCAGCGCACACTTCCTGCACGTCCAAAAATTACATTTTAATAATTTAATCCCGAGCACCCCAGCCCTCTTCAGGAATTGATTAAATCACTTCGCTACTAAGATCACTCAGAGGCTTGGGGCATGTAGTTCCGGAGGGATCCTTTAGGAAAGTTATGTCGAAGACCAGAGAGGTGAAGCCATTCCTTCCAGATTTGTTGCTACTAGAATAATAAAGTCATAACTAGAATATTGCTTCTTACGCTCCCATCCCATTCACCTTTCCAATACACTCTCCCCTTTCCACTACCTTGTTACTAGAGCATCTTGCAATGTTTTCACAAAGAAGAAAAAAAAGTCCTAAACTTACAACATCAGAGCACCCCAGGGAATTCCAGAACTCCAGCTGCAATGCCTGCAAAGCTTCAACAGGAGGCAGGGGACTCTGTGCCCCACTCTCACCACCCTTCCCAAAGGCCATTAATATAAATTTTCCTTAGTTCCAAACACTACTTCAAGTTAATATACTGATAACTTCAGATAGACAATTAAAAGAGTAACTAGCCGGTCACGGTGGCTCACACCTGTAATCCCAGCACTTTGGGAGGCCGAAGTGAGGGGATAACTAGGTCAGGAGTTCGAGGCCAGCCTGGCCAACATAGTGAAACCCCATCTCTACAAAAAATACAAAAATTAGCCAGGCATGGTGGCACATGCCTGTAGTCCCAGCTACTCGGGAGGCTGAAGCAGGAAAATCATTTGAATCTGGGAGGGGGAGATTGCAGTGAGCGTGGATTGGCTGACTGCACTCTAGCCTGGGTGACAGAGTGAGATTTTGTCTCAGAAAAAAAAAAAAAAAAAAAAAGTAACTAACCAAGGGAACAATAGACTCCTGTGATATCTCAGAGATTTTTAGGGCACTGCATTATCTCAGAATTCAGGTAGCAAAACATGCTAAATGAGTCACAGCTTGTCTAACCTTAGGCCTATTGTGACAGATGTCATTCCTTGGAGAACAGACTTATTTAAGATTTTTAAATATCCTCAAATGAGTTTTAATTCTACCTTACAGAAAGGTCCCCTGCCCACAAATTAACAAGGTTTTCTTCACTGCTGAGATAGCAGGGTGAATCATGTATCACTAACCAAAAATGGTTACACTGAAGTTTGTGGCAACTAAATTCCCATGTAACTAACTTAAAACTGATCAGAACTGTTAACTAATCATGGATTCAAAAGAAAAAAATAATTTATTTGCTACTGAAATTTTGGGGAATGATGACCTTGTCTCTCACCATTTATTTTGTCAGGGTTTGCTATAAGGACACTGTTCTCTGTATTCCCCCATGGGGAAGGCATTTCCTCTAAATAAACTCATAAAGGATATTTTTTCAGGACTTAGTGTGAACATAGCCAATAAAAGGCCATTATTCTGGTGCCTTGTCCCCTCCACTGGCTAACCTTATTGCAGAAACAACCCTTGTTTCATTAGAGTAGATGCAGGAGACACCGAAGAAGTACTAGGATGAAGGAAATTGCACCAAGGGTGGGCAGACTGAGTGTGTTGGAACCTAAACTCAATTTTCTGATCCTTTCCAAATATTCTAGGGCTTAGCAACACATGCACAAAATGCACAACACATGCACATGTATATCCTTGTGTATACATTGCCCATGCACACACTTATTGTTTTACTTTTTGCTCTGGACCTAAGTCCTTGTGAGATGGAAACTGAAAAATACTTCTTGTGCAAACATTTATTTTCTAGTTTCTATTCCACAAGGGTTTAGATCCTAGAAAGGATTACAAAGGTCTTTGAAGGCAATGTTTAAATGAAATAATGAAATGAAATAATTGATCTGTGTTAAGCTGAACACAAGAAAAGGTTTTGGTGAGTAGAAAGTCTGGCTCAACAGCTGTGTGCATCTTGCTTGTTTAAATTACTTCTGCTTCTGTTATTCAGGTGTGCTCCCATTGTCTGTGTGTGGGTATGGAGGGATGGCTTGGTGGCTGTGGGGACAACAGAGCAAGGAGCACATTTTTACACTTTACTGTAAAGTGGGCTGAAACCTTAATAAACCAAATTTCAGCTGCAACAAAGCCCAGCCTTTTCCTTCTGAAGCTCTTAAATACGCTTTTATTAGTATTGTTCACTAAATTTCATAATTTTGTTTCTTATTCTACAAAGACAAATCAGTTGCATGCACAACCAAGTATAAAAAGATGCCCCTAACAACTTGAAAAGTGTAGTTTTATTTAGGATAAATTTTACATATGCCATTCTTTTGCTTATGCCATATGTTAGTAAATTATCAAATAAGGAAATAAAATAGGGGTTTAATAGTATGTAAGGCACTGTGGATTTAGGGCCTAATTTGTTTTTTATAAATTATAAATTGATAAATATGGATGGATGAAGAGTTACATCTTTGCATCGATTCCCTATTCAATAGAAATTTTTTTCATTTGCATTCTTCCTTCCACCCTACATCAGTTTGTCAACTTCTTTCAAGATCCACCTTCTCCAAGAGGGCTTATTTTGGTCAGTTTAAACCACTCTCCCACCTGGGATGCCTGTCTTATTTTTTTCCCCTAAACATTTATGGAGACACTGTGCCAGGCTGTGTGGCATCTTTATGTAAATTCTTATATTTTTTCATCCAAATTGAAAGTTCTGTGCAGGGGCCTCTTCTTGAACTTTTATAAAACGGCAACCACCCAATGGCATGAGATTCGTAAAGGCTAATTCAGTAAGTATCCATATGAAATGAAAAGCAGCCTTTGAAGGACTAGAGGATCTAGAGGAGATCTCAAAGCCAGTGTGTTTGGGTCACACTACACCCTAACAATTTCTATTGACCACCATAAGCAATAATAAAAATGGACACGGTCACCACCCACACAAGTGTACATATTTATGTCAATTTCTCCTACCATCTTTCAGACTTGAGAAATAAAAAATAGAGCACATTCAGGGAAACATTATTAATATATTAAAATGCAATTTAATGGTAAATTTTGCTCCTTGATCATCTCTTTGCTTATTTTAGAGAACCAAAGAATTTTTCTGAATGATTAGAAAGATATTTAATTAATGTAGGTGAAAGTTGTAGGTATAATGACCTAACTCATATTGCAATGTATCACAGTGGATAAGACGAACAAATTAATGGGTATTTATTAGCCATGTTTAAGATTAAACATTAAAAAGGGCACTGAACAGATTGTGCTTTGAAAATGATCCTTTCAGAAGGAAAGGGTTAAAATTGCTTCCTTTCTTCTTTCAACTCATTTTAGCACTCTAGGGCACACTCCCTGGTGTCAACAAAGAGATCATTTATATCACGTATAATTTTCAAAGGAACTACCACAACATTTTAAGATCAATGACCAATGCTACTACTCATCTAATATTTTATTATTAAGGCAATAATCATGAATTAATTCAGTTGATCTTTTAACAACTTATATAGTGAAGATATCTGCAGTAACATATCACAAGATAAATTGTCATAATATTTTATAGGTATCACTTCTACTTGTGTAATGATAAATATCTTTGGGTTTTCAAAGCACCAGGCATACCATAAGTAGTAAGTATTTGGTTAATGTTTATGGATCTATTTGTGCTTTGTTTAGAATGCTTTTGTATTCATTGGCCTATTTGGTCTAACTAGCCATCCCCTGGGTTATTTTCCCAATTTTTCAGATGAGAAAAAATAAAATCTTTACAAGGTCACAAAAGTAGTAAATAGTGAATCCTGGACTGAAATCTACTCATTTCTTTCCTCATAAAATGTTGTAGAGAGAGAGAGAGAGAGAATAAATACTTTATTACATGCCTCATTTTTTCCAGTTTTCCAGTACTACAGGAAAATAAAGGTTTAATAATATTTGCTGACATGAAAACAAGTAACACATATAAATGTTATATCTTCCATTATTAACTGATAAGAATTGACCTTATATCGATCTTCTGTATAAAATCATTTCTATTACGTTCTCCTGTATAACTTTGCATCAATTCTTCTATATATAATTATCTTTGTAAAGTTCTTGAGAAATGTTTGGATGAAATACTGAAATACAGACATAAAAGTAAAGATGTGAAAATATAGTGTCAATTTTAATATTATATTATAATTTGAATTGCTAGTGATCTAATTATTGATATAGGAATACGTTTGAAAGCCAAAAACATTATATAGATACTTTGTGGCCGATATGAGAGAATATAATTATACTTAAAACAGCATTCTACAAATTTCAAGAATGTAAATTAACGATAGAGATTTCAGGTTTCAGATCATTATTTGATATTGAATAAAAATTTTTATGGAAGTCAAAATATGGAGTAAAAATATTACATAAGGAGAAATGAAGATAATCTTTACCCAGTTAAAGCATGTGATTTTTCTATTTTAATTCTAACTGATCATTTGACATTTGGGAAGGTCATTTAATTTGTTTGAGCTTCAGTTTGGGGGTATATACAACCACAATAACTCTTATCTTTCCTTGCCTACCCTCTAAGGTTGGAGAGGATCAAATTACATAATGCAGGTGAAATATTTTGCAATTTTCCCTTTAATATGATGCTGTTTGTTTTATAACATTATATTACTGATGCAACATTTATTTGCATCATAAAATATCCTCCAAGGAATAAAATATTTGGACATCACTACAATTAATGAGGACTGCATGTGTATTTTTGAAAGCCATATTCTGATTTATAGAGCAAAAATAAAAAATAAGCAAGCTACCAAATATGTAAATATAGGAATTAGCCCAGTAGTGTTTGTTTTTCCGTTCCACTAGAGGCTTTAGAGTAATGTTAGTGTGTGTTTTTCTTACATAACTATGTACATTACTTAGGGCGTAATTCTAAATATTCTCTTACAAACTTCTGATTTGCTTGCATCCCTTCTTCGCAGAGTAGTCACAATATAATGTGGGAGGGTAAATGACCCCAGAGTTCAGAGTTCTTACGCACCCAGGAGCAAAATTAACAGAAAAATAAGCCCACATGGAGCTACTGCATTGTCTGATGGCCTCGTTTGAGGAGGTGTCAATTTAACTTTAAACCCATGAGCTTATTGAGAGCAGGGGAGAGAAGGGGATGTCTCCAAAGGCAGGAAACTGTTGCCATAGCATTTTCCCTCTCTATTCCTGCATAGCCCTCTTCCCCCAAAGCAGCAGCAATTTTTGCTCTACCGTTTCTTTCAGGAACCAGATGCATTTTCAGAAGACAGTACTCCAGTGATATGATATCTACACCACATAATAACTGTACCTGGTAAGGAGATTTAATAAGTCTGAGGGTGGTGTTAAGTTTCTCAGAACAGACTCATCTTTGCGGATGCAATTGCAGAACAGGAAACAGACCCAGGGAGGATTTTTAGGCCCCCTCCAAATCTCATTGGCCCTCTGCACAAGCCAAGCCACAGTCACTCCTGCCACACAACCGGATTGCTTTCAGCACTCGCAGCCGTGGACAGCTCCCTCGCCGCGCGGTCCTTTTCTCTGCAGTGAGCTGATTTGCTCTGCCAGCAGCTGTCGGTGCCGCACTAGACACCGAGTCCTAGCAAGCGCTCACAGAATACGGGCTCCCTCCCTCCTCCTTCTCTGGCCCCCGCCCCTCGCTCACCCCGGCCCACTCCAGAGGCGACTTTGAGGGATTCCCTCTCGGGCGGCCTCTGCAGCAGCACAGCTGGCCTCATTCGGGGCACTGCGAGTATGGATCTCCGAGGAAGAGCGGTCCCCAGCGTCGGCAGACTTCGAGTTCTCTTGATGCTGTTCCGTGAGTAGCGTTTTGGCGACTGGGAGGACGGGATGCCCTCTTTGCAGAGAACAGAGTCGGCAAAGTAAAGCCAATTAAGATAAAAAATATGGCCCTTATGTCATGCGGTTTTTTTTCTTTTGGGGGAGGAGGGAGAGCCTTCCCTGCCGGTGGCAGGGAATTCCCCTGGGAGCCATACACCTGTGTGATATATTCCAGACAGAGCCTAGACTGGCCAGCTTCGTGGGGTCAGAGCATTGGCAAGAAAGATTTAGTTTAAAATCCCAAAATGTAGAAAACGGCCAGCTATATTACAAACTAAGTCATGATTTTTAAATTTATTTTAAAAAATTATATGTTCATTATAAATTAACAGGGGAGGAATGAAGCTTGGTAGACCCAGGCTAGAGAAATGGCTCATAGAGCGCACAGCTGCTGGAAGAGAACTTTGTCACTCCAAAGCCTGCAGACCACTGTCTCCCCATCTTAGCGCCCAAGACGCTGGGGCTCACTGAGCCCTGAACTGATGGAATTTGTTTTGTTCGTTCCGCAGATACAATGGCTCAAATCATGGCAGAACAAGAAGTGGAAAATCTCTCAGGCCTTTCCACTAACCCTGAAAAAGATATATTTGTGGTGCGGGAAAATGGGACGACGTGTCTCATGGCAGAGTTTGCAGCCAAATTTATTGTACCTTATGATGTGTGGGCCAGCAATTACGTAGACGTAAGGAATCTTTTCCCCCTAGCTTGCTCTTAGGGCCCCAGGGCGAAGGGCACCCTTCCTTGTGGCCCTTCAAAGACCTGGGTCGCCCGCCTTCTTCCCCACACCCCTGCAGGCTGCTCCCGAATGCTGCATGGGGATTTCAGCTTGTAACACCTTCCGCTCGCCTTGCCTGCTTTGAAAATAACCCCTCTTCTCTCCGCTTCCCCTATCGGCTGGGGCTGCTCGTAGAGCATCTAACCGCATGGTCCTGGAACCTGGCATGCGCGCGCGCAAAGGAGCGCCCAAGCGTGCAACCCAGAGTTTGAACGCGCCACCCTTTACAGCCCCCACCCCGGGGCCGGGCGCGCTGAGGGGGCGCGGGGCGTCTGTGTTCCCAGCTGATCACAGAACAGGCGGATATCGCACTGACCCGGGGAGCTGAGGTGAAGGGCCGCTGTGGCCACAGCGAGTCGGAGCTGCAAGTGTTCTGGGTGGATCGCGCGTACGCACTCAAAATGCTCTTTGTAAAGGTAACTCAGACCCGCGCGGGCAGGGGGGCCGCAGGCTCCGAGTGGGTGTGGGAAGTGGCGGCCCCTGGGTTTAAGAACCCAGAAGCTGCGGAGGCGATTGAAGCGCGCCTCCCCGGCTCAACAGGAAAGCCACAACACGTCCAAGGGACCTGAGACGACTTGGAGGCTGAGCAAAGTGCAGTTTGTCTACGACTCTTCCGAGAAGACCCACTTCAAAGACGCAGTTAGTGGTGAGTAGAGGCTGGCAGGACTGGGGAGGGAGCCTGGGAACTCGAGGAGCAGGCTTGGAGAGAGAATTCCTTGGGGTTTTGGAAACCGTTTCTGGCTTTGCGCTCCCAGGCCAAGGCATCCTCGGCTTGCTCTTTAGGGGCCAGGAGGCGGGAGTGCCGGTGAGTCTTCTGGGTCTCAGGCCCTGTAGATCCGCAAGGAACTGCAGGCTTGGGGACCCATCCGTCACCCATGGCTTGATTCTAGATGAGACGTCCCTTGAAGGCCTGTCATTCCCTGACTGCTTCAGGACGACCTCTTATGATTTGGCCTTTGAAGAAATACGAAAAAGGGCAAAGCCGCATTTTAATTTTCTTCAGCACCCTGGTTTTGTTTCTCATGCGCTAAGACTGCAAGGGGACAGTATGACTTTCCTTTTCAGCCAGGATGTGGCGTCCTTCAGTGTCTTTTTTGCACATGGCAGCATGGCTCTCACGGGATATTAAGTAACCGACTGCAGCCACCTGAGAGTGGACTCTGCACCAACTATAATTTACTAGCATTTCTGGCCCATCCCTCTGACAACTCACCCAGATCCTCCAAAAATATCCCCAGCAAGAGGAGCATTCATCCCCCAAATAACAACATTCCTATCTGTAGGCACCATCAAATTAAATTGATTTTGTTCTTTATAAGTTCTCTGTTTCACTAGTAATGAGGCCTTTTGTCACCCAGACACCTGAGTTGGGAAAATATTTTTATTGAACACATAAAAATACATGTGTCGTCTTTCCCCTTTCACCCCTTTTTTGTCATCACAGTAAAAGGAGGATTTTTTTTCTTTTTCATCAAAGTTTAGATGCAAGATGTTCCCCAGTTAAATTAGACCAAAAAGGAAAAACCAAAACTTAGGTCAGAAAAGGAGTAGTGGGAGGCAGACCTTCAGAGGGGATGTATGTGTGCGACAAGCACCCAGAGGACCAGCAATCTGTCTGGCTTTGTTGAGGAAGATATTTTATTCTTTGCCAGGCCAATGTGAAATGTGGAAAACCGTCATTGTTCCTTCTGTGTCTTTGGAATCTCCATTGCTAGGGATTTTTTTTTCTTTTTTGAAGTGGTGTCTTGCTCTGTCCACCAGGCTGGAGTGCAGTGGCACCATCCTAGATCACTGCAGCCTGGAGTGAGCTACTGCGTCAAGAGATTCTCCCACCACAGTTTCCCCAGTAGCTAGGACTACAGGCATGTGCCATCATGCCAGACTAATTTTTTAGTGTGTGTGTGTGTGTGTGTGTGTGTGTGTGTGTGTGTGTGTGTGTTTATTTGTAGAGATAGACTTCCACTATGTTGTTCAGGCTAATCTAGAAATCCTGGACTGAAATGATCCTCCCACCTTGACCTCCGAAAGTTCTGGAATTACAGGTAGGATCCACCATGCCCAGCATAGGGGTTTTTAGGTATCACTCTCCTCTTTGAAAAATGAATTCTAAATTAATACTGAAAGAGCCCTGCTCTCAGCAGAATAGGTGTGTTTGTCCTTCACCACTTGATGCCGTTTGTTGAGCCCTAGCCATGGCAAGGGAACAGAGAGAACAGGAGGGGTATGGGGTCTGGAACGGAGAGGCAACACCTCTCTGGCACATTAGGTTAGGAACAACGAGGATTCTGCCAGCAAGAGGGGCCTAACTATTGCTTTGGGCCCTTGCTGTAGCTGGGAAGCACACAGCCAACTCGCACCACCTTTCTGCGCTGGTTACCCCAGCTGGGAAGTCCTATGAATGTCAAGCTCAACAAACCATTTCACTGGCCTCTAGTGATCTACAGAAGACAGTCACCATGATCCTGTCTGCAGTCCACATCCAGCCTTTTGACATTATCTCAGATTTTGTCTTCAGTGAAGGTAAGTTCGTGGCCGGGGTGGAGGAGAAGAAGACTCAGTTAATTTCAGGAAGGATGGGAGAGGGACATACCAGGGCTGCAGGATGTTAGCATTTGGATTTCCTCTAGGTTGAAACGACACTGCTGGCCTCTCTAATAATTTTCAAAGACTAAAAAAAGCAGTAGGCTGAATGTATGAACTTTTATCAGTAGCTCTTTCTTTCTCCCTCCCACACTCCTCCCCTTCTTCCTTCTCTTGAGTCCTTTCTTCTCTATCTCCCTTTGTTTCTTTCTTCTTCTTTTCTTTTCTTTACCTTCTTCCCTTCCTTCTTATATTTAATCTTTTCCTCTCTCCCCATCTTCTTTCCTTTGCCAAAAGATGAACACTTGTAGGGAGAAAGATTTAAAAACTCACCTTGGAAAAAACTAATTTTGATGCAAACTTCCCAAGGAGGAAGAGCTAAAAATCTTCAAGAAGTTGGTTAATCTAGAGAGCTATGGATTGGGGAAGGACCTTTGCCTTTCTGGGCCTCAGTTTCTTCTTCTCTTGGATACTTCTAGCTGTAGGCTCTGCTGCTTTCAGTCCAAGTTCCTGTGCATTCAGAATGCAGTGGGGGTGTTTGTGTATGCACAGGTCATGGACTCACTAATTCTTTCCACCAAGCACCTTCGTGAGGAGGATGTCCCTAAGCTCCAGGGAGGGAAGGGTCCCTGAAGGCTGAGTTGTTTAACCCCAGCTGCTTCTGCTGAGAGAGTGGAGCAAGGCCATCTCTCAGTCTGTTTAGCCCCTGAGAGGGAACCCAGCTATGCTGTGGCAGGTTCAGGTCATTCTTCTGTTCTCATCATCCCTGTAGAGGTAGGGCACAAGGGGAGTTAAGATTTCTGCAATTCGTTCAAGTCTAGCAGCAATTTACATTGGGCAAGTGTGGGATAAGTGAATTCAATTCATTTATTCTCTCTCCCTCACAAAGGAAGTTATCCAATTTTATATTCTTACTCTATATGGTTAAAAAACATCAGGAAACATTCTGTTTGCTTTGTTTGTGCCTTTCTTTGGGTTGGAGACCCCCAGGTGAATACAACATTTCCAATGTTCAGGATATTAGGGAATCTCCACCTTTGTCATCTCTGATCATTTTCCGCGGTATCTAGCTTTCATAAAATGCAGCTTCCACTCAACCTATTACTGAGTAGAATGCACCACCTTCCACATTGATTATTTAGAAAGCATTTGAGAACTCCTAAGTTAAATTGTCTTTAAGAAAAGGAGCCATTCATTTTTATATTATTAGCACCTAATACAGTATTTGACATATTGCAGATGTCCAGTTAACTTTGGCCGAATTTATATTTTGTCGGTGTGGATTCACTTAGTGGAGACTTCCAAATGCTGCCATGCCATGCAAATCAGAATGTAATATATTTAGTAAAGCAGTGTCACACCTGTTCAGGTGGAAGGATGGGCTTTCCCATGTTAATGCATTTTCTACAAAATTGAAGCTACTAAACAGTGTCAAGACCTTAACCGTTTTAAAAAAATCTTTTTGTTTATGGAAGTATTTATAAAATATAACAGTCCGTGTCTTTCTTAAACTGAAAATATTAAATGTAATCAAATTTGACTTATGATTATTGATGACAAGGAATTTATTATGAAAAAATTGGACTATGTAATATCAGTCCCCCGTCCCCAGGACCCTACCATAAATGCCTTCGAGTTTATATGGGTACTCTTAATAGTTGATAATGACTTTCCAGTTTTTGCTGACTAGCTGTTACTGGTGCCTCTTTATTTCTACCACCAGTGCTGTAATTGCTGCTTCTCCTAGCTCCTTACCATTCTGTGTTATTTCTAAGTCGTTGCTTTGTAGTTGGCTATGGCCTGAGAAATCAAACCTCATAGACTTTTAGAATTGTGTGTAAAGTAAGAATAAATAACTACTGAATAAGGAGCAGAGCTGCTTTCCTAAAAATCAGTAAAATTCATTGCGTGGAGTAAATGGCATCTTTTGTTTAGAAACCAATTTTGATCCACTTCAAGGTCCTAGATAGGGAAGGCTGCTGGATAGACAAAGAGAATTTGTAACCATATATAACTTCCTACATGCATATAGAGAAGGCACAAGCAAATGGCACTTGTCTCAGCCCAGGCTTTTCTGGGTAATAATTAGGATGTTCTCTTTTGTATGGTGTCGCTAGGCTTATGCCTTGACATTCCTGGGAGGAGGCAAGCCTCATTCAGAATCACTTACTGGATCAGTGTGCCTTTGTGTAGCTGGGTTTTTTTTTTTTTTTTTTTTTTTTTTTTTTTTTTTTTGTTCCTGGGTCCTCCTGTCTGTGCCTCTTAGCACCTGCCCCAACTGTGTTTTGTAAGAGATCATTATTTTCGATTTGGTGGAATTTTATAGATTCCTTGTGAGTGCCTTTTCAGGATCTAGCACTGGGCCTTTATCCCTAGAATATAAGTTTCGGGGGTTTTCAGTGTGTGAGTGTGAGTGGAGCATGCCTGCATGGGGAGGGAATATTATGTCATATATCTGCATACCCACCTATTGCAGGGGTGTGTTTGTGTGTTCGTGTGTGTGTGTGTGTGTGTGTGTGTTTGGAGCGTGGCCATCGTCCAGCACAGCAAAATGGTTTCCTGTGAAGAGTCTATTCCCTGTGTAAGGGGGTCATACACTGCAGTCTTCACACCTGTCTACTGAATAGACCTTATAAGAAAATCAAGAAAGGGTCAGTGAAGTCGGTAAGTGGACACACAAGGACTGAGAGCAGTCCAAATGGGGCTTGACGTCTTTATCACATGAGTCCCTTTAGTGCATTGCACTTGGCTACTACACTGATCCCCAAACAAAAGTCTCTTAGCCCAGCAATGTGCTCATGAACCTTCAGCTGCAATGTGTAACAGCTGTGATGATATTGTTAGCATGCAGAGTTGAGGTCACTAGGTCTGGGAGTGGGCCCCAAGAGGCTCCATTGCTAGCAAGGTCTCAGGTGATGTTGCTGCCCATGGAGCCTTAGAACTCCAAGGCCCTGTCTTATCAATGGGTAACAGCTGTTGCATGAGGGTTCAAGGTGTATACAAAGCAGGCAGGCTCTAAATGGCTGCAAATTTACTTGTTTAAGCTTTTTTAAAAATAATTGGTTGTGTAAAAATTTGGGAGTTTGGTGCCAACAGGCTTTTGAGCTAACAGTCTCAGCCTGCAGTGAAGAAATAAACCACCTAGAGGCCAATGCACAGAGCCCGTCTTTGGCTCATTTATTTACCAAATACACTTTGTATAGCAACTATCACCTCTGCAACAGCGGCTATCACCCCTGCCATTTGAGGCACTCTGTTTCTCATTTGGGGTTGATTACCTTGTTCCTTCACAATTAATTCTTGAAGGCCTCATTCAAAGACCCACAATTCCCTTTGAGGGCACCATCTGATTTCTGGCTGAGATGGGATAGGGATAGGGTGTGTGTCCCTGGGAGGGAACAAATCAGCCTGAGTATTCTAGTAGCTTGAGTGAAAGGAAACTTTTGTGTATGACGTCAAAAAAACAAACCATAATAGAATAGGAAGGCTACCTCTATTTCCCTTTATTCAGGATTCAGGTCTAATAGGAATTTAAAAGACATCACATATAGGCTGGTCCCTTTTAAATTCTCTCCCAGGGGGCAAACAAAACAAACGGACCTTCAGAAAGATACTTGAGATCCCCATTTACAATGGAGCAGCTGAGGCACAGGAGGTGAAGTGGCTTGGTGAAGGCTTCCCTCCTAGAGCCTGTCTTTCGGTATTAGAGCCTCAGTGTCTCAGGGCCACAGCTGCTTCTGATGAGCAGCAGTAATCAACATGTGAATGTGAGAGGCATTTACAGAGTTTGTTGGGTACCCCAAATTCATGAGCTTTTTATTATTGTTCTTAGCATCATGATTGGGAGATGCCACCTAATCTGCTTTTTACCAGATCTGTGAGAACTTTAGTGTTAGTGGAAATGAACATTACATTTCTCTACTCACCACCCCCCTAGTACAGCGTCCTGCGGCAAGCTGTCGTGTCACAAATATGTGAAGGGTTTGCTGATCCAGAGCATTGTAGACCTGTGATTTACCTGGCACTTCCCAGTTAAGAAACATGCCACCCTACATAGTTGGTCCTCAGAGCCTCCTGTGCAAGCAGCCAAAGGGAAATAATCTGTTATTAACACAGCTGAGAATTGTGTTGATGTCTCCAAGATGGAGCCCCAGCCTAGCTCAACGGAGTGAGCCTGTCATAGAATTCTGTGCTTCAGATGCTGTCCTCTGGAGAGGGCACAGGACATACCTCAGAATCATCTCAACTGAGGGTGCGCAAATGTGTTTACCCGCCAACTGCCATCTATCACTGATGGCTGCTGTGGAAGCATTAACTCCCTGGGACTTCTGACCTGCTTTGTAGTCAAAACCTGTTGGTATCTATGGAACTGGTAAATGCCAAAAGAAGAATGGACAGTGTCTATGTCCACTGCACCTAGGTACTGGGACAGAAGAACTTTTTCTTCCTCATTGTAACTTTCAGTCTAGTGAGATAGGGTGTATACAATGCATGTCATGTTCCTGGCGTACAGTGGCATGAAACAATACTTGCTCTTATTATTTTTCTTCTCTAATACTTACATCTTTGGTTTTTTTTTTTTTTTTTTTTTTTTTGAGTTGGGAGTGCAGGCTGGCCTTGGACTCCTGGGCACAAGCAGTCCTCCCACTTCAACCTCCCAAGTAGCTGGGTGGTGATGCCACTATGCCCGGTTAGTGCTTACATCTTGATGAGGGTATCAGCTTGTGTTCAGTCAAAGGTCTCCAAAGCCCGCTCATCTTAACAGCTTCTCAGTATACAAAATACATTTTGCTGATAGTTATGGGAGTTCACAGCCAGCCAAGGGAACATATAAAAGAGGGTCAGACCCTTTCTCTCTCTAGCCCTGCCAAACAGCAGGGGAAAACACAGCCAGCAGAAAGCTTGCCTTCCTCTTGAAACAGAAACAGTCCATGGTGCTAGAAGAGCCTGGAGGAAGTAGACAGCTTGCCTCTGTTTCCACTGCGTATCCCAAAGCCGTTCACTGGGGGAGCAATGAAGAACTCTTGTCTTTTATCTCAAGGAGTCAATACATGTTTAAAATGCTGTCACGAAATGAAACAAAATAAAACACATATCTAGCAACCAGCACCTGAGATCAATGATGATTTTAGCGGGTACACATGGGTTAAGGGTTGAGGAGACTTCTGTTGGCAACTGGCGGCTGGCAATAGATTATGCCTTTGCTGTTGGTTTTGTCTTCATCTGGCCCTTTCCAATGACGAGGCTGGTTTTCGTCTTTTCCAGCCACAGGCCACTTACCCTGTGGTGTGAACTCTAGAGCCCCGAGTCCATCAAGAGCAGAGGCACGAAGACCCCTAAGTCCTGTGAAAGTGGGGGGGAGACAGGGGTTCAGGGAGATCTGAAGCCAGATGTGATCCAGGCTAAGTCAACAGATGCTCTTCTCCCTGGCAGAAATCAGGGGCCTTCCCTGTTTTGTAATCTGTGGGTTGTATAATCAGTTTATAGTACAGGATTTTAACCCTGGGGTATACAGGGTTTATAGATACAATTCAGAGGAAAAAATTATATCTTCATTTTCACTAACTTCTGATTAATATTTGGCTTTTTTTTTGTTTGTTTATAAATGAAGGTGACAGACCACAGCAGTATTAGCAGTACCTGTGACTGTCACCAATAGAAATCATAGGTATTTTCATCTCACTTTAGTTTATGCAGATCTTGCAAAGTAATATTTATGCTTCTCGCTCCTTTACAATCATAGCCCACATATATGTGTTATAACAGGGAAATACATGTATTGCTGTATCTGAAATTCTTTTGAAAATATTTGGTGGCTGAATTTCAGTTTCCCTTGTAATTGTATTTTATTTTTTATGCATTCATAAACATTATTCTGAGAAGGGGGTCCTTAGTTTTATTATACTTGCACAAAAAAGATTACAATGCTTGCTTTAGGGGGGTCATGAGCAGCATTGTTTTAAATAAAACAGAATAGAAGAGAACATAAATTATTAGATGTGTAAAGCAAGGATAACTATTGTTTGTCAAACTTCTGCTTTAGGTCTCTGTGTGTACATGTACTCTAAGCTGTCATGTAAAATATTGTTCCCCGCACCCCCCCCATGGATCATAGGCAGAGATTAAAAGCACTGTCTTAAGCCTGAAAGGGAAAAGCATGTCCTGCTTTTATGGGTTCATAATCTCTCAACTAAAACCCAGACTGAACTGAAAAAAAAAAAAAAAGAGGACCTTGGTGCTAGATCATTTTCAGAAATTCAGAATATTTTAGACTTTAGGAAGACACAGTGAACAGTTTATATATTACATAAGACTACAGAAGAGTCAGGGCAGCTCCATGCAATCAAACATATCTCTGTTTCCTGTAGTGAAATATGTGAAAGGTCATACTAAGGAGCATGACTGAAAACTACAAACAGCCTCACATTAGATAAGTCAGGTTTTGCTGCCAAATGAATGATTATAAAGTACCATTGGTTTTCAGAGCTTCTGAGTATACAAAATTCATTTCAAAATGGATTTTGAAACAGTGGATAAGAAAGTGGACTCAGGAATTTCTTTTTATTTGACCACTTATGGAATAGGTGTTGGTAAGTGTGGGATTTGGTATTATCTGTGATAATTTTGACATCTCCATAGCTGATATCCTCTTTATATTTCCCTTTTCTGTGGTATGATTAATTCTGTTTTTTCCTAAAGCTACAAAAGATGATCGTCTGATAAACAAATCATGATTATGTTCTAAGCATATTTTTTCTTTCCCTTTCTTTTACCAGACTATATCATCTTTTTCTCTATTTTTCTTAAAGAATGGGATGTGAGACATTCTTTTCATTATCCATTTAGAAATAATACTTTTGATACTTGAGCTCCAAAGACTCCCATACTTAAAAGAAATGCATAGAAGACTTAAATGTGCAAGACTTCTATCTTTATATAAACGATGACAGAAAAGCTACTCTGTGCCTGGCACTGTGCTTGGCCTTCTGTAGTATGACATTTGACACTCACAGCAACCCTGGAAAGTAGATGTCATCTCAATTTTATAGGAAACTAAAGCTTAGGCAGATTAAAAGACTCGCCCAGGGTCGGGCAGTGGAGGATCTGAGACCTGAGCCCACTGTCATCTCTCTCCTTCACAACGTCTCCTATTACATCTACTCTGGCTTGATGTGATAATTTGGAGCCATGAAGACCACTAAAAGTTCATCTATCTCTCTATTTCTACAGCTATATCTATCTATATATCTATATATATATATTTATTCATTTTTATGGTATTAGCAAAGAGAAGAGAGAAAACATGATTTTACAAATTGGTCAAGGTCATTTAGTGCCCCGTCCCCAGATTCTTCCCAGTTCAACTCCAACCTCTCTTCCTCCTGAAGCTTTCTTAACTCTCTACCCTCCCTGTCCTGAACACTTGTAGTTGTGACCACACAGAACACCACCCGTCTGTGTTCTCCAGTGGCTTTGCTACATAAGCTCTTGCTCCCAGGCAAAACTCTTTCTCCATTGCATCTCCCCTTCTGCCTAGGGAAGTAGATGCTGTATTGGGGGCTCCTGACTGATTGTTTGCCTGGGTAACTAGAGTGGAAACTGGAAGAAATGAGCTAAAACCAGGATCTGACAGGCTAAGTAACTATGACATTGCTCTGCAGGCAGGAGAGTTAAGAAGGGAAGAGGCAGAGGCCAGAGTCACAAGGGCAACCTTGCAAAGATGCTTGGGGCTTGCTCAAGCGGCAGCCTACAGTGGTGGATAGATGAGAGTCTGAAGGCCCTGGGGCCTTGCTATTGTTTTTTGTGAGATAATTTGTTATATTACTTTTTACCATTTAACACAGACTTGGCCTTGTCACTAAATAATTTGAAATCAATGTATTTCTTCTTAATATTTTTTAAATTCTTTGTTTCTATTCGATGTATTGTATTAAGCAAGAAAAAATGGCATGAGGTTGCCACTATCGCCTGTAAGCCAATCAAACCCTGCAATCTATGCTAACATTACCTGGGCAACAGAGTGTTATCGTGCAGAAAATAAATAACCTTTGTTGTTAACAAAATTTCTACCCCACATGATCCCGTTTCTACGCATTGTTCTCTTCAAAGAGGTATCATATTGGAGAAGAAGACCGCCACGCTGGCATCATGAGGTTCTAGGCCTGCTACTCTTTCTGATACACTGTGTTCTCTCAGGTCTTGTCTCTGGAGCAATGGATGTATTGGTCCAGGGTGGCCCTCAGAGTGTTGGGACTCATTAAAATGGAATCAAGGAGTGGGGGATAAAAAGTTTCCTACTAATTCTTTTTCAACCTTTTGGTTGTGATAAGAAGAAAGACTCAATTTAGTCTTAGTGAGTCCTTAACATTTATCTGCCATTTGCCAAACTATCTTTTAAAAAGCTATTTCTAGAAGAATTTCTTTTTCTATTATATATGTGTATTATATAGATGCATATACATATATGTATATGTACAAATACAAAACAGTTGTATTCAGGTATAATTGATGTACACATTTAAACCCGTGATTTAATAAATATTGACTTATGAATACACCTCTGAAGCCATCACCACAATCAAGAAATCAACATATTCATCACCCTGGAAAGCTTCCTCATGCCCTTTTATAATAAGTATCCAGCTCATTGAATTTTCAGATGCTGGATGAACCTCTGCAACCAGCATGCCGATCAGGAAACCGAACTGAAAAACCCTCCTTCCTGCTCCACCTTGGGATTCTGCAGCCTTTTTTTTTTTTTTTTTTTTTTTTTTTTTAGGGGGTTTCCTCTTTCTTCCCCCGGGGGGAGGTGAGGGGGCCACGCCAACTCACCTCACCCTCC
>NW_022436973.1:16633150-16634202 GCF_009761245.1 Sapajus apella | reverse complement strand
GACTTGATTACCTTATGTGTAAAATGAATATAATAATATTGTCTACCTCAGAGGGTTGTTATAGGGATTAAACGAGATAATCTTTGTGCTTAGAACTGACTGTTAATTTAGGGACTAGGAATGTTAAGCATACAGCTTTTAAAAGATGTACATGTGAAAGTAAGTCTCCATTAATTGTTATTATTAGAGAGGAAAGCTCATCCCTCTTCCTTTTTGCTGATCTCAGGCAAGGTAAGAGAAGGGACTACATTAGTAGGGATTCAGGAGGAAATTCGCATACAGTAGGTACTTAATAAATGTTTATTTGGTCACTTGGACTTAAAAACTTGTTATTTATGAAGAGACATGTAAAGCTTATTTATTTTTCACTCGTGGCTCCTGATTTTGGTTAAAAGGTCACCAGTTACCCACGAGAAGCAAATGAGCCTGTTCTGGTTTCTAGGAATGCAATTCTGGTTAGCCTGACAAACTATCTGAGCACTAGAAGGTCTCCCAATAACCACCTTTGCTAGAAGGTAAAAAATGGAGACTCAGCACTGTGACGCTATCTTGAATTTTAGGAGGGGGAAAATGAATCAACGCTAAGGTGCTGCAAACATTTGTGTTCTTGATCTAGATGCTGGTTATATGTGATGTTCATTTGTAAAAATTCATCAAACTCTATACTTACTTACAAAATATAGTATAATTTACGTATACTACATGCATTCCGTTTATCCCAGCATTAGGCACAATGGCAAAGTTATAGCATCAACCTAAGTGTCCAACAACAGATGAATGGATAAATAAAATGTGGTGTATATACACAATTGAATACTATTCAGCCATTGAAAACTGTGAGTTTGTGTCGTTTCCAACAACATGGATGGCACTGGAGCATTGAATTAGGTGAAATAAGCCAGGCACAGAGAGAAAAATATTGCATGCATTCACTCATACGTAGGAGCTCAATAGATTGATCTCAGGGAGGTAGAGAGATACCAGAGGCTGGGAAGGGTGTGTGTTTGTGTGTGTGTGTGTGTGTGTGTGTGTGTGTGTGTGTGTGTGTGTGT
>NW_022436973.1:16584658-16633140 GCF_009761245.1 Sapajus apella | reverse complement strand
TGTGTGTGTGTGTGTGTGTGTGTGTGTGTGTGTGTGTGTGTGTGTGTGTTGGGGAGAGTGGAATAAAGAGAGATTGGTTAATGGGTACAAACATATAGTTAAATAGGAATAAATTCTAATGTTCAATAGCAGAGTAGGGTGTCTATAGTTAACAACCATGTGTTGTACCTTTCAAAACAGCTGGAAGTGAGGACTTGAAACATTCTCAACACGTAGAAATGATAAATGCTGGACGTAACTGATATCCTAAATTCCCAGAACTGATCATTACAGTGTATGCATGTAACAAAGTATCACATGCATCCTATAAATATGTATGAATAGTGTGTATCAATAAAAAAAAGTAATGAACTAATCTAAAGTGTATGGTTCAATGCTTTTGTGCCTATATTTGCAACCATGTAAACATCACCTAGATAAGAGCTATCTAGGTGATAGTTTTCCATCGCAGGTGAAAGTTCCCTTGTGTTTTCTTTCCCCAGATGTAAGCACATTCTGACTTCTATCACAATTATTTACCTGTTCTTGAACTTCATATAAATGGAATCATACAGTATATATACACTCTTTTGTGTCTGGCAATTTTCTGTCAGCATAATATTTCTGAGATGCATCCATTTTGTTATGTGTAGCCATAGTTCATTCCTTTGTATTACTGACTAGTGTTCCATTATATGAATATATACCACGATTTATCCATTCTATTTTGATGGACATTTTGGTTGTACCTTTAGGCTATGATGAATAAAGCTGCAATGAACATTTATGTTAGAGTCTTTTTGCGTTCATATGTTTTCAAATACTAGGAATGGAATGCCGGGTATGTTTGTCTTTATTAGAAATTATCAAATAGTTTTGCAGATTGGTCACAACATATTCCAACAAGAGTATTATGAGTTCCAGTAATTCCACGTCATCACCAACACTTGGTATTTTCAGTCTTTTTGAAAATTATATATTTTTATACATTTCTTTATGTGTACATATCACTTTAATAAAAGGTTAAAAATAAATCAGCCATTTAAAAGGTGATGGTTGTATCTAATGGTGAAACTCTGAACATTTAAATAAATTATAAATTATCTGGATGTTTGGTTGACATCTGCCAGGAATCCAATAACTAAATGTTGTCCTATTTAATCGATGTGTTTGTATTACATATTACGTAGAAATATTAAGTGGTTAACCTTGGGTTTGGTTAGGGAAAACTTTCTGAAAAATAGTCCCAAACCTTCCTTGAGAAATCTTTTTTACCTCCATTTCCTTTTTGTTTTATAGAACTTATGATACAGAATATTTTGACCAGAGCTCACTGCTTTTCTTCTTTCCCATTTCAGAGCATAAATGCCCAGTGGATGAGCGGGAGCAACTGGAAGAAACCTTGCCCCTGATTTTGGGTCTCATCTTGGGCCTCGTCATTGTGGTAACACTTGCAATTTACCACGTCCACCACAAAATGACTGCCAACCAGGTGCAGATCCCTCGGGACAGATCCCAGTATAAGCACATGGGCTAGGGGCCATCAGGCAGGCACCCCGCATTCCTGCTCCCCCAACTGGATCAGGTAGAATAACAAAAGCACTTTTCCACCTCGTACATGGAATACACCAACATAGCTGCAATCAAACAGGCCTGGGTATCCGAGGCTTGCTTGGCTTGTGTCCATGCTTAAACCCAGGGATGGGGGAGACTCTTTTGGATTTGTAGGGTGAAATGGCAGTTATTCTCTCCATGCTGGGAAGGAAGGAGGGAGGAGCTCAGACAGCTTTCATGCTCGTGGTGGCCATGTTGCTCTCCAAAGAGCAACAGGTGCCACTTGAAGCTGTATCTGGCCCCAAAATTTAGGGATTGAAAATACACTCTTTTGAGGAGGAAACCCTTTTAAATTCAGAAGAACAGGGGGTGCTTTGCTCCCTTGGACACAGCTGGCTTATCCTATACAGTTGTCAATGCACACAAAATACAACCTCATGCTCCCTGCAGCAAGACCCCTGAAAGTGATCCATGCTTCTGGCTGGCATTCTGCATGTTTAGTGATTGTCTTGGGAATGTTTCACTGCTACCCGCATCCAGTGACTTTGCAGCACAAGAACACGACTAATGTAACTATGCAGAGTTGTTTGGACGTCTCAATGTGCCAGGTCCAAGTCGGGGGACCTGAAGAATCAATCCGTGTGAGTTTGTTTTTTGAAATGAATTAAAACACACTATTCTCTGGCCTTTGGCTGCTTTCTTGAAACAAGAAAACAAAGCTAAGATGGTTTCTTTGGCATTTAGAGGAGAAAGAGGAAAAGATGAATATGGCTTTTGCATGTTTGCAAGAGGAAAATTTAAGAGAGGGCAGGGAATCAATGAGGCGGAAGTTGGTTTTTCTAGGTGAAAAAACAGGGATTTATTCTGGTGGTTCTTGGTCTTGAGTTTGGCATTTCACTTTGGATTAAAAAGGTGGACTGGACACAGTAGTCTAAATTGAGCTCTATTTGAAGGAAAATTCCTAGAGAAATGCACATAGTTTGAATTTCATTCACTTTCTAAATAATCACTTTTTCCCAGGATATTTGAGTGGGAGTAGGCAATATCTTTTCTCTGGTTTTAGAGTGGGACTTTCTCCCCCCACAGATACAATATCCACCATATAAGAAGCAGCTCATGAATTCCTCTCCCTAAGTCTTCAAACTGCTCACAGTAGGGCATCTTCAGAAGTTCATTATCCCAGCAATCTCACTAAGTATCATCCAGTTGCTGTTCTATTACCCATTTGTTTGCTGTTCTATTAACCACAATCTTTTAATCTTCATGATCTCTCTTCAGTGTCTGCCTGTTACCAGTGAGGGAAAATCTCCAATTCCTCATAAAAATTGCATGTTGCACACACACACACACACACACACACGCACACACACAAAAATACCGTTGGTGCCAATGAAAACTCCAAAAGATGTTTAACTCCATGTTTATACTCATCTGTGATCTTCTCACCACTGCTCCTCAAACTTGACAAACCCTTTCCTTTTTAGCATCCCATGTAATTTTTTAAAAACTTTTAAATTTCTTATTTGGACCATCTGAATATTTAGGGGAGAAATGGACTGTCAGATTTACGTAGGGTTTCACAAAAAATTACTATTCCCTTCTACAACCCTTTTGAAAAAGAAACCTTAAAACATTCTAAGTCATATGTCTGAAAATTCTCTCGTGTGTGTGGTTTTTAAACTTGCTTTCAAAAAACATAAGGCTTATTATTAGTTTTGGAATTGTCATGTAATTACATAATTGTTATGTAAATATACATAAGACCTACTATTGTTTCAAGCACCTATTGAGTACAGGCTCAGTAGTGCCTATAAAGTAATAAACTTGACCTTAGTTTCTACAGGGAAGGACTGACAAAAGAACAAGCAACACACAACATGTCATTCTCAAAATGTTACAGTGCCCTGGCTTTTTATAAAGTGTTGACTCATGACCACATCCCTGTGTCTAAGCTACTTCATCTTTCTGGAATCCAAATATCAGTGATTTTTCTACCTGTTATGTGCAGGATGCATAAAAAGCCATTATTTAAATTACTGTTATGATTATCATTATTGTTTACCATGCCATTTTTACCTAGATATTTTAAATTTACGTCTCGAACTCAGCCTAGTTGCCTTTGAACCTCGCCTTATTTCTCTCAGCCCTTTCATCTTTATTATCAACTAAACATGATAAAGAGGAGCCTCATGACGCAGAGCAGGAGCAGTGGTCTCAGGACGCATCGGTGCCTGGCATTCTCCCAGCTCAGAGACTGACTCCACTCTGGGCCTCAGCTCTGGACCCTCTCCATGCCCATTGTCGTTGCCATTGTCCTACATTTTGCAGCTGCTCCTGGGCCAGGAATAGGATGAGGCTATGGCTCATTTATCTGCATTGCTTCTCAAGCTTCAGAGACAGGGAAGAAAACAAACAGATAAACCGCCACAGAGGCTCAATCTGAGAAACGTGAATGGAGAAAGAGGAGGAAAGATGGTAGGAGTGGCCTGCAGAGTCTGGGTGAAGCAGCCAGCTGCTTGTGTAGGGATGAGTTTTACCAGGCAGGTGGTTCAAGCTGGCATTGAGCTCAAGCACTTCCCCGGAACAAACACCAAGCCACCTGAGCCAGATATAGCTTAAATCATTGTGTCTCAAAGTGCATTCAAAGGCATCCTGTATTAGAGTCATCCTAGGAGGCCTTTGAAAGATGTTTGTTCTAGTGCATCATCCCAGACATTGAGAATCTCTGTGGTGATACCCTAGAACCTGCAGTTTTATTTTGCTCCCCAGGAGATGTTGATGAATAAATATGAAGACTTCTGGTTAAAAAGCCTTTACTATCAGAGTATGTGCAACATTATCTAAATTATTGAACTTCTCTGGGTTCATGTTTTTTCATCTGAAAATGAAGCTACTCCTCCATCCTTGTAAATTTATTTGAAGATTCATGAAGCACCTGGAAGTCCCCAGCACAATGCCTGTCACACTGGAGAGGCTCTATAAAAATTATCATTAGTGGCATTTTTCTAGCACAGTTCTTAACATGTATGTTTCAATTTTACCTGCCTAACAAAAGGTCATGAAAGATTTGAATGAACTAATACAAAAGCTTTAAATCTGACTTCCACAGTTTTCTATGTCAGTTTATTTTGGATTCAGATAATTTGTATGCAGGGATTCCCCTCCGCTCCAGCTCAGTAAACCACTCAGGGGTTATCAGTTTTGGGATGAGGGGATCTGTCAGAGTTTATGGACTTGGATGGGAACACATTACACCTCCAGTTTTTGCTAACCTCAAATGAAAGGTAGAATCTCCTTCAGTGGTGAACATGGGCATTAAACCCCTGCAGTAGAAGCAGACCAGTGAATTTGCCGTCAGTAGAAATAGCCACCTTACATTTGCCAGCTATATCACAAAAGAATCATTTATACACATTACTTAGAAATTGTGGTAGTTATTTGACCCATCAAAAGATCTTGTTACTTTATGCATTATAGCCACATCTTAAAATTTTGATAATTATATGTTAATCAGTTTTTTTTGTAAGCCTATGTATTTTACTTTATGCATTTAAAAAACTTTTCTGAGAAGGAGTTTATAAGCTCAGACATCCAAGCGGGTCCAGGGTCAATGGTATTTCAGCTGTCATTTAAAGCGACAGAACCTGTCAGGTTGTCTGCTGGGAAAGGGTTTACAAAGGCACACATGACAGATGAGATCATAAGTGTTTCTTAGCACTGATCTTGTGCTTTCTAGACCCCGCTCTGGGTACCGGAACACAGCAGTGAACAAAATACATAAGGACTCCTGTCCTCATGGAACTGAAATAATGTCGTGTGTGTGCGTGCTTGTGTGTGTGTGTGTGTGTGTGTGTGTGTGTGTGTGTATGCCCACACGTGCATGTGTGTACAACTGTCTATTTAGGTAGACTTTGAGCAACCCAAATCTAAAAATCTAAAATCCAAAATGCTTCCAAATTCAAAACTTTTTCAATGGTTCTTTGCAGGATTCCCTCAGTCCCAGGAAACAGCTCCTGAGCATCATGAGCATCATGTCAGATGCTCAAATAAAATGCTCATTGGAGCATTTTGGACATTGGGTTTTCAGATTTGGGATGCTCAGTTGGTAAGTATAGGGCAAATATTCCAAAATCTGAAAAAAATCCCAAATTCAAAACATTTCTGGTGCCAAGTATTTCAGGTAAGAGATACTCAACCTGTATTATGATTAATGTACTGTCATTACCTAACCCTTCGGGGCCTTGGTTAACCTAGCTAAGGTGAATCATATAAGATCTTTAAGTCTTTTCTAGCTTTATGTTTTTAGAAATGCTGACAATGATGAGGCATAATGATCAAAGCATTTGCCATGTGAAAAAATCTTTCAGGATAATAAATGTCTTTGCTTTTAAAACAGTATATTTTGATCAGCAACCCATAGACTTTCTCACATCCTCTTTTTGTTTTTAGTTAGATCCATTTATATAGGAGATGCTCTCAGGGTCCCATTCATGTTCCCTCAGCCCTTTCTGGAGGTCATTTGCTGTGTCATTTTTAGCAAAGTGAGCAAACTTTGCCTATGGGCAGGGCAAGGAGAGTTGATGCTGTAGGAACAATTTTCAGCCAATGACAGATAGGAGATAATTAAATATGCCAGTGCACCCCTCCAGAAAGACAATTCTCAAGTGTCTCTTGGAAGGTCACCAATGGGATTGAGCCCCAGTTACCTATTGTAGTATCTCATTCATTAAAATACACTTTCTTGATTTTGTTCTCCTCTTTGTCTCTTTTCTCCACTCTGCCATGTTAGTCTTCCTGACATCATCTCCCAAATAAAGTACTTGTGTCTAAGACTTTATTCAAGCTCTTCTTTTGGCAGCACCTACACTAAGATAACGTATTCATTTGATTTGGAAACACAACTCAATATGCACACATTTCAAGGATCAAATGGACTGATTTTACTGCACAATGTGGATTTGTACTGTGTCATGTCACTTTCACAAAATTTCTTCTGCTTATACATTTTGTATCTGTTTCAGACAAAATTGATCATTTCTCTGCCTGGAATTTCACTACCGTTTTTTTTTTTTTTTTTTTTTTTTAATGACATTCTACTGTTCATTTGATCAGTTTGACCAAGCAGTCTGAAGTCATTGAGTTGTTAACTTCATGGTATGATTTACTCTTCCACTGATTGCTATTAAATATGTTCTTCCCCAGGGATAAAGGGAACATGACTGTAACTCAGTCTGACTCCATCTGTCTAATCTAGTTTGAAACTCAATCTCATTCTAATTCAAAAATAACACATCTCTCCTTTGCTTTGTTAAACTTCTACTAGAGGAAGGGGTAGCAACTGGGAGGTAGTGGCAGAGTACATGGTGTGCTCTTGTATTCCCCTTCTTTCTCTTAAATACCTTCTTCAAATCATGGGGTCTCACACTAACACATAGTCCTATTCTATGTGGACCAGTGGGGAAGGGAGATTCCAGTAAACTAGCTGGCTGTAGTCAGCTGCCTTGGAGATGCTATTAAAGGAAAGGGAGAGGACTGAGTCTCATTTTGGTTCTGCTGAAAACTACAGCTTCTGCTGTTTGGAGTGGTCTTTGTGTAGATGACATATGTGGTTTTTAGAGTAAGGATCAGCTCCACCTTGACCCTGTCTCCCTGCAGAAAAGCAGCCATATCTCCCTTCAGTTGCTCCCATGGTGCAAGCCTCCAATGCACTCTGCAGATTGAGCATCCTGTTACTTAGTTAAGTGGTTTGACACATTCCCTGCTGTCCTCTCCATGTTCCATCAAACATGGTCAAGGAAACTCCATGCCTTCTTCCATGCTCAGTAAAGGCAGAGGAGACCTGTCTAGGGCAGGTTGCCTCCACCTTTGTCTGCCCTGACACACGATATACAATGCTTTTTTTCATCCTGCTAGCTCAGGCTACTTCCTGAGGGTTTTCACCGTCCAATATTTCTGGATAGGAAATTGGCTGTTTATATACAAGTTCCCCCAACCCCTAGCTTCATGAGATCAATGTTAATGTCCCCCTCATCACCCAAAGTGGAAGAGAAAGCCCAACGTTCTCTCTAGGCTCCCAGGTCTCACTACACCCTCTTGAATCCAGGTCGTTTTTCCATCTTTTGTTAAGAGCTCTCAGATCAGTTTAGCATCTTTGGAACAGGGAAGTGGAATGAGAGTGAGCCAGCCTGAACCTGGCTTTCCTTGAACTTGGCCTTCCAGAATTTAATAATTTTTTTTTTCAGTAGTGGTATCTATATCATGATCTTACACTATTTACAACCTCTGGGGATGGGAATATTTGTCTTTAGGTCATGTCATCACGATGTTACATACAACTTTGTACCAACTCATTTGCACTCTCCAGCATCGCAAATAAATCATTCTTGGTTACTCAAGAAAATAAATTTGGGAAATGACTGCTTCCAATAACACAATGGGGAAAAGGCAAACATTTATTTTTATTTGCAAATGCAGTTTCTGCCAATAGTTAGTGCTCACAAAACCTTTTAAGCTACAGTAACTTTTGGTAAACTTAATGAATACTTTAAAAAATACCCGATGGTAAGAAAATTACAGAAAAATTTCCATTACACTGTCAAAAATGTTTGGAATCCAAAATCCACTATTTTCTGCAATAGTTTTTAATGTTTGTTCTGGTTTAAAAAGATTTTCTTTTTCTTTTCTTTCTACTTCTACATAGTCCTGGTTAAATTAATATAATCTGTCTCATGAACATTTAGGACTGCCATTTTCTGGATTTAGATTGTTTTTATTCTTACATATTTATATTAATACTTTAATATTTTACATAAAACATTGATTTGCTGTGTTTTATGAAACAAAATCATAGATCCTATTTATGGAGGCATTTCCAGTTTGAAGGAAAACTGAAAATATAATCAGTAGAAGGTCATTTTATGCCTTTGTTCCTTTTTAGCAGTAATAAATAATTAGCAACCTATTAATTACAAAAATTCTTAATTATGCTTAGAGCAACCAGAGTGCTATCACAAATTTAAATTCATATTTGTTACAGTATGTGAGATAGTTAAGAAAAGCCTCTGTTTTTCCAGTTGGGTAACAAATGGCTTTTTTCTGATGCATAATTAATAGAAACTAATGATGACTATGTAGCTCTTCCAGAGTTTTAACGGCAAATCTATATTGGCCTACAGTTAACATGCAAATTCATCCAACAAGCAACACAAAATGTATTGTAGTAGTCATTCATTTTTATCAACATTCAAGAAGATCTAGACAGCAGCACGACTCTCTTATGTCGGAAACACATTATAACATGGGCACAACTGAAGTCAGATCATACCTGGTAAAATACCCTCTTGCTAATTCATCCTCTAGAGTCAGTTCAGACTTCCAGCACAATACATGAACAATAGCGATTAATATTGTGGTACAAAGGTAAATACAGACAAGAGTTTGGTGTGCTAGCATACAGAGTTTTAAAAACGGTGACAAACAAAACCAAACGTCTTGCCCTGTTCTATCCTCTCCCTTTGTGAGCCTGGAATTCTCATGGTCTCACTGAAACATTCTGTTTGGGGAACTGAGTCCAACGATCCTAGCACTGAAATTGCTCCCTGGGAGGGAAATGTGGCCACAGGGGAACATTGTATCTATTTGAGAAAGGGCACTGAGGGAAACAGTGGTGTGCAAAAAATGGTTTGCTACCAGAGGCCTTGATGGAAAATGTGATTTTAAAAAATATTTAGCTTTATTCCCAAGGAGTGGTATACTGTGGCTCAAATTTTATTTCATTATTTTTGGTTGGATTAATGAAATGTGCACACTATCACCATCACTCTTAATTCTTCTTCCATCAAATAAGACACTTGTTAGGATAAGAAAGATATTTTACTAAAGCTGACGGTGATTGAGAGTCATTCAGTATTCAAAGTTCCTAAAGAATCATTGGTTCTCTTAAAGGGATAAAAAAGTAGGAAAGGCTTTGTTCAAACTCCTGCTAGTAAACAAGTATTACTTCAACTGATACAATGGCTACATGACATCAAAGTACTATAAATTATCAAAACTATCGTACAGAAAAATTACAAATTCGTTGCAAAATACATTATACTGCTACCATTAAGAAAAAAGTGCTTTTTGTTTTCCTTTCTTTCTTTTTTTTTTTTTTTTGCCAGAAAAGTATTCTTTCAATATAGAAAATCCTACGTGTTACCCTGCATGTGGCTAGGATATATCATAACGGAGTTTGTACGGAGTCCTTCTGATTTGCTGGACGAAAGGCTGAAAAATATAATAAAGACTTATTAACGCCGTGCTCCAAAAGACCATGCCAGTTCTCAGTGGAGAGATGCCTATTTAAGACACAAGAAGATGCCCTGTTCTGTCAAACCCTGCCGGTCATCACACTGTCCCACCAATTGGCTGGTCTAGAACGCACAGGCCATTTGCATGTTCTGCGTTTCCTTTTGTTCTCCTGAATTATTCTCATGTCCTCATCTAGCTTTGTCACCTACATGAATCTTCTGCTCAGTGATGTCTGTATTGTCTCATGAGGGGGACGATGCAAGATGGTGGACCTGCTAGTTTTAAGAACGGATGTCCAAGGAGTTCCTGGGCTGTTGCTCTCTGAGAGGGCTCCCTCACCAACATCAGGTCTAGAAATCCCCGGAGCACTGAAGAAACCTGTGAAAACACACAGATACCAATCTGAGGATTAACATAGACACCCAAACCAGTCCCCAGAATGTTTTCCCCATTCAATCTATCAACAACTTCAAACTCCAGAAAGATGTTAGGAAAGCAAAAGCAGGTCTTGCCTTTGTTAACATTTCATGTTTCCTTCCCTTTTTCAAGTTTGAAATTATAGGTATAAATGACAGCTCAACTAAGAATGAATACTTACTAAATAAAATAACAGTGGCAATCACAGTGATAAAAGCAGCTATTACAAAGGTTTTACTATGTGCAGGTACTGGTCACACATGCTTGATGAAGCATAGTAAGTATAAAAAGGGAACTGTTTTATTTTTCTAGTAACTGCAGCCACACAGGCTCTGTGGAACCCTTTTCTTTAAGAGAAACAAAATTCTATAAGGATGTCTGACACATCTCAATTTTTTTTTCTTTGAAGGTCTTGTAATTTACTTTTCCAAGGTATATCTTACATTATGCATATATTTAGAGATGAGTCTCACTATGTTGCCCAGGTTCAAACTCCTTTGCTCAAGTGATACTCCCATCTCAGCCTCCTGAGTAGCTCGGAGTACAAGCACGTGCCACCATGCCCAGCTTCCACTGCACAAATACTAAGCGTATGGTGCAATAGATTTTTACATACATTTACCCCTATTTACTTTCCACTCCTATCAAGGTATAGAAATTTTCTACCACTCTGGGAAGCTGCTTTTAGGTCCCCTTCCTGCCAGCCCCATCCCCCAGCAAAAGGTCACCACTATCTTAATTTCTAATAGCATAAATTAGTTTTGCTTACTTTTGTAATTTATCGAAATGGAGTCATATATTGTGATTTCGTCTCCATCTGGCTTCTTTCACTCAGCACTGTATCTGTGAGATTCATCCCCGATGTGTGGCAAAAGTTTTATCTTTTAAATTACCGTGTAATGTTCATTGTCCAATTATACCACACATCATTTATCCATTTGGAAAACAACCGTGGGCTGGTTTCCAGTTTTTTAAAACCATTAGGATTAAGGCTGTTCTTGTAAATGGTTTTGAAGAACACTGGCACTTGGGGGATGTGAGACTATTTTCACATAGTACATTTTTAGTCACTTTTCATTATTTAAACTTAGTCCAATCCAATATCATTTCAATCTCTCTCTTTTTTGATTTTGTTTTTGCAGGTCTACGCAACCTATATGAGTGATTCTACTAGGGCTCTTCACTAAGATTTAGGGGTAAGGAAGGAAGAGATATTACCATCACAAACAATTCTCCTCCAAAAGGCGTCTCACACTCTTTTTTATTGTCATGAAATAGATGAGAGGAGAGGTGTGTATGGGGACAGTGTTTATAGTAGTGGCCCTGCAGAAATGGTCTTCTGAGCAAGTCCTGTGGAAATCTGACAGCTTCCACAGTGGTGATTCTTGGATGGAGCATTATTATTTTCTGAGCTTGTCCTAACTGGCAATCCTTAGAAAACAGGAAAGACCCCACTCGGTCTCTTGGATGCATTCTATTAACCATGACCTTCATTGCTCTGTACAGTCCAGCCCCTGCCCATCTCTTTGACAAGGCCTACCTTCTTCCCCTTGCTCACCTTACTCCAGCCATATAAGCCTTCTTTCTTGGCTTAAGACCTTTCCAACTTAATGCTCCCTCTGCCTGGGACATTTTTCTCCAAGATCTTTGCATGGCTTGTATCTTCTTCCTATTCAGGTCCCAGCTCAGCTGATCCCTCCCTAGAAAGGGCTTCCTTCGCTCTTCAGCCTAAACCAGTCATATGGTTTGGCTCTGTGTCCCCACCTCATCTCAAATTGTAATCCCCGCATGTCAAGGGAGGGACATGGTGGAAGGTAATTGGGTCATGGGGTTAGTTTCTATCATGCTGTTCTCCAGATAGTGAGGGGATTCTCAGGAGAGCTGATAGTTGTATAAGTATATGGCATTTCCCCTGTGCTCTCTCTCACCTGCCATCATGTAAGACACGACACGCTTCCCCTTTGCCTTCTGCCATGATTGTGTGATTCTAAGGCCTCCCCAGTCTTGTGGAACTGTGAGTCAATTAAATCTCTTTTATTTGTAAATTATCCAGTCTTGACTATTTCTTCATAGCAGTGTAAAAACAGACTCATACAACCAGCTTTCAATCCCCTCTCCTGTGCACTCCATCACATCATAGCATGGTTTCTTTCATAGTACGCACCATGTTTTATTCATTTGTTTATGGTTTATTATCTGTTTCCCCAACCAAAATGCAAGCTCTACAAGAGTCAGAAAATCTGGAGTCATGCACGGTGATAACCCCAGCTATTAGACATCCCCGGCATGTAACAGCTGCTCAGTGAATGGGTATGGCACAGAGCACCTGATTTACTCTACTAATCAAGCCCTTGGGATAGAAGCCAATTGTAACCCATTTTATAGATGAAGAACTTTGGTGTAGAAAAGGGTGAGTTACTTGCCCCGTAAAAGAATGGAAGAAAAGAGTTTCAAGCCTAAGTGACTATTTCCAAAGTCCATGCACATAAACCAGGATCTCCCTGCTTCGTGTGATAAGCCAGTCTTAAAAATCCAAAAACTGTTCTGAACTTCAGCAACAGCTGCTGCTTCTCACCTTGTGTAGGTCCTTCACTCTTGGAGGTAAACTGTCCCTGATCCTCCGCATCGCCTGGAGGGGGGGCTCATTGAAGTAAGGGGGCTCGCCATCGATCATTTCAATCACCATGATCCCGAGGGACCAGATGTCCACCTGTTAGGCACACCTCACTGGTTAGATCAGGCAAGGAGAACATTCTGAAATGTCAAGTGTGTCCACAGAACCCAAGAGATCAATACTCATTCATAAATGAATATGGTATTTGTAACCCGTCAACATTTACAATACAGATTTATAGGCTAAACTGCTGGGTTACTGAGTTTTTGCTAACAATCTTTGCTTTTTATGGACAAATTCAACGAAAGTTCTACCCATCAGAAATAAATGAATATCTTAACAAACCTTTAGCAGTTTAATTTTTACTCTGTTAACTTTAGTGGTAAATTGTCTATCAGGGCAGACGAGAAAATCATCCAGTTTAATGTTATAAAAATAGAGAATAAAATTATATTTAAACTATAAGCAAATAAGGAAGTTTTGATATATTTGTAACAAACTGCAAAGAGCTACCTTGCAGCACGCAGAATATATTCTGATTCCTTTATTAATTTGCTTTTAAAAATAGTTCTTTTCTCCCCTACTTTGGAATTTCCTCCCCCTACCTTTTATTATCATTTCAAAACAGCCTGCACAAAACCTTGCTTTACAAAAGCATTTTTAGGGATTGGAGAAAAGGAAAGGAGGAGATGACAAGCAATTCTTTCTGAGTAAAGAATGAGAAGTCAGGACAATGAGGAGCCATCACTGTGCTATGAATTCCCAGTCCCGCTCACTTCCCCTTTACAGCCTCAGTATAGCTCTTATCTGTTCAATGAATTGCTGTTATTATCCCTTGGAGTGACCTTCACCGAGAATTTATCTCTCACGACTACAGTGAGAAAAACAAGTCGAGAACTCATCCAAGGTCAAGCAAACAAGAGAAAGAGACAGATTCTGCCTTAACTTATGCCAATGTCATTAGCTCCCTGCCATGTCTTCTCATGCTCCTCTTCTCCCAGAATCGCCATCTGCCCCATCATGTGTGGAAACACCATGCCTAGCCAAAACATACCCCTTGGCTTCCACCTGTAGGCAGCCTTATGTGCCTCTGAGTTTCCACCCATACTATTACTTCCTAAGAAGGCCCTTCCACTACTCCTTCTGGCCCTGTATTTTCACATTTCCAAGCCCTACCCCTTAAAAGATTATGAGTGATTGTTTTCATTCCAGTGGAAACAGAAATTGTGCCATGTTTTTGACTATGATATAATATTCACATATAATTTTTTTTTTCCTTTGAGAAAACACTGTGCAGGTCCTTCATTGTTGTAAACTGTGTTGAAAATCGTTGCTCATTTAAATATCACCTCTATTTTGTGGCACTTTCTTTGATCCTCTTTCCTTCTTCTGGATCCTCATGCCTGCTCATCTTCAGCCACTTTGCAAGTTGCATTGCCTTGCTTTGTGTGTCCCTGCCACTGAGAGTGGGATCAGAGTTGAAGTGACTCTCCCACAACGTTCACTGTAGGACTGCAATAAACAGCTCTTGGATAAATACTGCAATGATCGGCCCAGGAGTGGCCAGGCTCCCTCCTGCCACAGCCTACTTACTCTGTGCCTCATCTAGTGAGTGGGGATCAAAGATGGAGTCAAAAGTCACTGCTTCCATCTCCTGTGGTCACCAACTATCTCAGAACCAATTTGTCCCTGAGCCTGCCCCCCGGTCCTGCCACTTCTATGACTGTGACCCCCTTACCTCTGTCCCATAAGGTAGCCTAGAAATCACCTCAGGGGCCATCCAGTAGGGAGTGCCAACCAATGATTTCCTCTTCGGCACCTCTTTGGAAACTTGAGCACAGAAACCAAAATCAGATAACTTTATCTGAAAAGAAAAGAAATGCAACAAACTAGCAATTTTAAAACAATGTCTGCTAGACATGAAAATACAAACATGGAGAGTTTCAAATTGATAACAAAACAGTCTCATCAACAAGCCTTGGACATATCAGAGGAGGGACTGTCAGACCCTTTTATTGGAAAGGCATGGTCCATTTTAATGGCGACACTTCCCCCAGGCCCATCAGGATCGACTTCCAAATATCTAAACTCCTGCTGCTTACATTACTTCTATAAAATGATGAAACAACAACAAAAAATCTTTACATATTAAATACACCCAAAACAAAAAAATGGTTACATCCCAAGCCCACAAGTTTAATTTAATGTAACAGATGATGTTTTCATATACGTAAATTACTATTCTCAATGCGAATTTTGAACAAACTGATGTAATTTAGGTTCTTTTGAGTTGAGCACATTTAGATTTCTACGTACCATGAGGCGAATTCAAAGAACCATCTCTTTTCTATACTTGAAACATTGCAAGACCTTTGTTTCTCCAGGATGTGGAAATGTCACTTTTAGTACCTGATCCCCTACCCTTTTTGGTTTGTTCTTTTGTCCATGACAATTGAAGCTGCCAATGTGAACATCAGTGCAAGTGGAAACAGGCAGAGAATTTGGGTGTCAGCACTTGGTTGTTAGGGGTTTAAGGTGGTTATCCTAAGGACTCAGGGCCATAGCATGAGAAAAGAAGACCATATATGAAATACTGGGCACCTGGGGCAGATGAAATTGAAGGATTACTGGAGACTGAAGAGAAAGATATTAAGAAATCAGCAAAACAATGGAGAATAAATTGGGAAAGCCAAGATGGGGACAGCGGCAGCTGGGACCCAACAGGGAGATGAAACCAGGTGAGAATTGAGAGCCGCTGTTGCGCTTGGCAATGAGGGCGCCCCTAGCAGTCTGTAGTTTCAGGCTGAGTCGATGGTAGAATCCCGAGAGTAGTCAGGTAGATCTCAGTCAGACTGCTTTTCAAGAAATGAGATGTATTTTAATACATATAGAAGAAACCCAGCAGTTACAAATGTGGTGAATATGATAATGATGACAATGATAATTATTACCATTCTCTTTAGCGGGTTGAATGTCTACCAGAATTCACATCCATCCAAACCACAGCACGTGATCTTATTTGGAAAAGAGTCTTTGCAGATATAACCAGTGAAGGTGAGGTCATACTGGATTGGGGACAGGCCCTAAATCCCATGACTGAAAATAGGAGAGGACACAGACACACAGAGAAGAAGACCATGTGAAGACAAAGCAGAGACTGGAGGGATGAGTGCACAAGCCAACCAACACCAAGGATTGCCACAACCACCAGAAACCAGGAGAAAGGTACATAAAGCTTCTCCCTCAGAGCTTCCAGACGAATCAACACTGCTAATGCCTTGATTTTGGACCTCTGGACTCTTGAACTGTGAGAATGCATTTCATGCAGAGGGAAGAAAATGCCACTTAATTGGTAGCAATTTGTTATAGCAGTCCTAGAAAATGAATACACTCACTGAGCTCTTACTACCTGCCAGGTAACACTATAAACACTTTACATGTATTATCCCATTTGACTGCTCACAAGAAACTAACGAGCTAGGAAATATTATTATCTCCATTTTACAGAGAGGTAAGCCAAAGGATAGAAGTGGTTAGGCCACTTTGCCGAGGATACAGAACTAGTAAGTGGAAGAGCCAAGATTCAGGAATTTAACCACCACTCTGTATTGAAGAACAAAGTTACAGGCTGAAAGAAGGGAGTTACTGGAGTGGTAGATGTTGAAGAAAGAAGAGAGGGTGAGGGTAACTGATGATAGGGATTTTAAAACATCCCTTCAGGAAGGTGGGGTGGGATCCAGGGTCTTGCTACTTAAAGCATCATCTTCATCAATAGCAGCAGCAGCAGCAGCAGCAGCAGCAGCGTTACCTGGGAGCTTGTTAGACTTGCCGAACCTCAGGCCCCACCCAGACCTACTGAAGTTACAGTTCCACTTTAAAAAGATCCCCAGGCCACTGGTGTACACATTATAGCTTGAATCATAGGAGGCCACAGTTCAGCCAAGAAACAGAAGAGGAAGGAGGTCACATAAACAAGTAAGGATGAAGGGGCATTTATTTGCACAGTCTCATCTCTTTATCATTTTGACAAAAACCTTAACATTTTCACCATGCCCTGTCTTCCTTCTGCTAACCTAAACACTCTGCAGTCCATCTGAATGGCTTTTGAAGTCCTCCATAATCTGGTGCCTTTTCACATAGCCAACCTCAGTCCTCATGGCTTTCTGCACACACTGAAACCATTCCTAGGGACCAGGGGTGTTCCTGGAATGTAGGATTTCCAGGGCTAAAACCCAGAAAGTTCTGGGCAAATCAGAAACAGGTCATCTTACAATGTATTCCCAACTCTGAGTTTTTGTTGATGGCTTTTCTTGCATATTCAATTCTTAGGCATACATCAAGGGCTTTATCAAATCTAACATTCTCCAGAATTCTTCTCAGAAGGCCACGTTGATCTCTCTCTTTTCCAAATTCAGAAAATTTGGCAAGCACTCAATCCTGAACTGTTTTCTGGTGCTGATTTTCTGCCTCTATTTAGGGATGACATTCCTCGGGGGCAACAGCTCTGCTTTCTGATTGCAGAGACTTACTGTGTTCCTTAAGTGCTGGGCAAACAGTACAAACTCAGATAACACATGCAACTAGATTTATTTTATATTGACATACATACATAGTTCATCAGGTGACAGAAGACACATTGAAGCTATTTCTGAAAACATCAAAAACATACTGAAGATAGCTGTTTCTAGAATCAAAGTTGGAACACAGATGGAATGAAAGTAATATTTTGGAAATTATTAATGTGTTTTTTTTTTCTTTTTTCATTTCCTTGTTCATGATATTCTCACTAACTGGCTTAAGGCCAGTGATTTGGGCAACAGTGGTACGATTTGAACTGGAAGGGTTACATTATTCCCAGTGAAATGCTAGAGAAAGCTGGTTTAGTAGAGACGTGATCTTCTCAATTGCTTATCAAGAATCAACCCCAGAGGACTCAGATCACAGAATTTCCCATGTAGAATGAAGAAGAGGGCCTTGTAGCCATGATAGCTCGTCCATAATCCTTGGTGCCCTATTGTAAGAGGACACGAAAATGCACAGAAGTAAAAATCTTACAGTTCACCCCTTGTAGTCTGGGATTATTTGCAAAAAGGGAGAAAAAGTAGTGATGTTGACTACATCAGGTCCCAACCTCCTTATGATGTATCACTTTTCTTTACTCCAAGCAGATGGTTGTGGGCTTCAGAAATATCTATGTTGCATATATCCCCATTCAAATAAGGGAGAGGAGAAGCTCCACAAGCATATGTTCAGAGGTAATATTCAAAATATTTGATAACCAGATTAATGTAGGCCAATTGGAACCTAGATATAAAGTCAAGCACAGTCCCAGAGTTACCCTGGGAAATGAGGTGAGGAGGGTCTTGGGAAGGGGCTGGAGTGATGAGGGATACCCTAAGGACTTAAAGCAGTGGCTGTCAACCAACTAGCATGAAAATCTTGCAATATTTTAAAAAAACAGTTGTAGACACACTAATGAAACTGACTGAACAATAGCCTTGGCCATACCCAGTGTGAAAGGAAAAGAAAAACTCAGGACCCCAATTCACTCTTCCAAGAGGAAAAATTAAGCTAAAAGCTGAGTCCTGTAAGAAGCTGCCTTCTGTTTTGTTCCTAAGCAGACAGCTACAGGTCATAGGTATGACCACAGGTAGCAACTCTATATTCACATTATATTCTGTAAAGTGCCCATTTGCTGAGCATGAGACAAATACATAATTGACAGTTCTCCTACCTGCTCCTTCTCTCTTGCGACAAGTAGATGACCATACGCTCCCTCTTTCCCCTCCAGCCCACTTTTCCCCTTTCCTTCAAATTCATCTTTGGGGAAAGGCACAGGCCACAGACAGTTTCTATGAAGCCATGCTTTCTTTTTCTTCTGGACCTATCCTTAACTTTGGCAAAATAAACTTCTAAATTAATTGACGCCTACCTCAGATACTTTTTCATTTTACAGCAGCTAGTAAAACATACTCCACGGAGACATGGCACAATAGTGTGGGTGGAAGTGAGCTCATGGCAATGCTACTGGCTCCCATGGCCTGTGTGGGATGTGCAGGGATGCAGAAGTTCCTCCAAATTTCAGTGAGGTAATGGGGAAGGGCCTGGCTCAAGCCTGTGGTTGGGACAAGGAGGCAGCCTGCAGGGCAGCTTTCAACCCATGAGTGAAGAGGCTGCAGCTGTGAAGTACAGCAGATGTGCGCCCCCAGACAGCCCAGCCACCGAGAGGACCAGTCAATCCACAGTCAATCCTGCTACCTGCTCGCCAGTCCACGTAGCAGGAGAGTCCAATGACACCAAGACAGGGAGGAGAGAGGAACACAAAGATGCTTCCTATCTCCTTCAACCTGAGGTCCCACGGGCAATGCTTGTCTCTCCTTCTCCCATACTCCAGCCTGGGAATGAGTGAGGGTTGCGGGGGAGGGAGTAGGTGGTGGTTAAATTTGAAAGACTGAGTTTATAAAGGTATCATTTATACCTCATAATAATGTAGTCAAACTTTGATAGGCAATGTTCAAATTATTCAAGCCAACTAAAATTAATGAATTGAATTAAAATAGAGATTTAAAAAAATAATCAAGCTAGTAGAATGTTGTGAAGAAGTCTGGGTTAGTTTTAGGAAACATGGAAAGTATAATTGTGGTGTGGGGTATGTATGTGTGTGTGTATGTTTATTTCCAAAACTAGGGTGTGAGTAAATTGGCAACCCCAATATACAGAGAGCAGAGGAGGAGCAAACATTCCAATACATTTTGTTTGCCTGTAAACTTAAGAAACCCAAATGATTGAGGAGGTGAATGTATCAGCATTTTGGTATTGGCAGTTTTACATTTCAATATCTCTAGTGCGGTTTCTCTTTGCTGACATGAAAAATACCCAAACCCTTCAAAATATGGCATCCTAATAATCATCTCTCTGACAAACTGTGAGATGAGCAATTGAAACTCGACACTTGGAAGTGAGGTCTGTTCTTTTGCTGTAGGAGTGTAAGTGCTTTTGCATAATTCTTTATTCTCCAAGTACGTAAAAGGGACAATTTTGTAAAAGAACATAATTGCACACAACATTTGTCCAAATAAATCTACAAGTAGATAATGAGAACTCAAGTAATGAGTATAATAAAGCACTGTAGGCAGATCTTAAAAGCAAATCATATAGATGCTAAGCTGAGGCTTACTTTGGATAGAATTGTGCAACTGGGCTGCTTAGGAAACCACCTTTGTCTCATCGATGCAGCTAGGCTAAGAGAACTACTGCTAGCACGTTTATCCACCTCCTAAAAGGAGAAAATGTAGCTTGTTACCCAAGGGCCACACAAGGAACTTTAGTTTAGAGCTCAGACAAAGCTGCTATTTAAACATGAGATCCTATCCGCGTCTCTTGTGTCCTGGCCAGGAATCAGGGGTCCCACCAAAGAATGGTGGAGGGTTGAGGGGAGTGAGGGTGGGCAAAAGAGAGTCTATCCACAGGACAGCTACAGGTTTAAAGATAGAATGTAAAAACACCTGCCCTGTAAATGGCCTGCACTCTAAAGAATTCTGTGTCTGCTCTAGGGTCTTGGCTAATGCAAAAGAGGGCTGCTTGTGTGCTTGGTTTCTGGGTGCTTCCTTATAAGGCAACGGTACTCAATGTGCAATGTATGTAGCATCAGCCTCGCCAGTTAGCCTGTTAGATATGCAGCTTCCTGGGTACCACGTAGCCTGACTGAACCAGAATCTCAGGGGGTGGGGCCTAGGAATGTGTTTCTTGCTAAGCTTTCCAGCAAGTTCTGATGCTCAGCAAAGTTTGAGAACTTTTGCTTTAAGGAGATGACCCAAGGACAAAGGAACTTAGAGAGGGAAGTGAAGGGGCCAGTCTGATGATGGTGCTTCCAGTTCTACGTAAGGTCCACTTCTTCAGCTGCCATATCCAAGAGGTGAGGGGAGGCACAAGAGAGGCTAAACCAATGGGACACAGAGACATTAGCCAGCCCTGCCACAAGTCTGCACAGCAGTGCCAAAGGCAAACACAATCCTGGGTCTCCTGACCTTTCATGCTGTGCTTCCTGCAGTAGGAAAAGTTACCTCTGTGGAGTAGCAGGGAAGGGAGGAGGGACAGAAGTCAGATATATTAAAGCAGAATGAATTTTAGCAAGTCATTTCACATATGCTAGCCTCTGCTTATTTAAGAAGAGCATTTGAGAGATAATCTTCAGGTCTTCTTCAATGCTCAAATTCTGGTTATTTGAGAGACAACAAAATTCAAATGTTTAAGGGAGCCAGGCAAGTCATATCAATAAACTGAGAGGGCCAGGTGGACACTACGGGTGGGCACCCCTGCTGAAGAGAAACGACTTCCTGCTGATGATCAGGGGAAAGTAAAGAGGGAATGGAAGGAATGGTCGTGAGGCCCTGGTTGCAGGTCTGTGGCCACTTACCATCCTTTATCCCAATTTCACGTTCTGTGGGAGCAGGGCACAAACATACTGCATTGTCTCTGAACACCATTGTGTTGGTTAATATTGGATGTCAACTTGATTGGATTGAAGGATGCAAAGTATTGTTCCTGGGTGTGCCTGTGAGGTGCTGTCAAAGGAGATTAACACTTGAGTCAGTGGACTGGGAAAGGTAAACTCATCCTGAATCTGGGTGGGCACCATCAAATCAGCTGCCAGACTGGCCAGAACAAAAGCAGGCAGAAGAACATGAAAAGACTAGACTGGCTTAACATCTTAGCCTATATCTTTCTCCTGTGCTGGTTGCTTTCCTCCCCTTGAACACTGGACTCCAAATCCTTCGGCTCTGGGACTCTTTGACCTTCAACCACAGACTGAAGGCTGTACTGTCAGCTTCCCTACTTTGGAGGCTTTGGGACTTGAACTGGTTTCCTTGCTCCTCAGCCTACAGATGGCCTATTGTGGGACCTCACTTTGTGATTGTGTGAGTTAATGCTCCTTAATAAACTTTTTATATAACATCGATCCTATTAGTTCTGTCCTTTTAGAGAACCCTGACCAATACAACCATGTTAGTTTGAGCTCCTTTAGAAGAGCACCCCAAAGCAAGGATTCAGATACAGCAAATACTAGCAGTGAAATGGGGAACCACAGCAAAAAAGGGAAAGTGACCAGTCAATCAACCAAGGGAAGGTTAGTTACCAAGTGAGTTTCTATGGTGGACAAATGCAGCTTGATCTTGCTGAGGAAGCAAGTCTGGGAGGCTGTGTAGAACAAAAATCTCACAGTCATTCCATCTGAGAATAAGAGAGCTGGGGTATTAATACACCAACTCCCAGCACTGGCTTCCAGGCTGCTCCTGGGGAGGTTGAACATTAATTCCCTGGAATTTCTAACCAGGCTTGTATGGAAAAAGCAGTAACAGTGGCCAGAAAAAGTCCTCAGGCATAAAGATGCAGATGGTGGCATTTGGAGGTGAAGCTAGTGATCACTGAAACAGGAAGTTCCGGGAAGGTCGGGGCAGGGCACCAACAGCATGTGCTGTGGTACAACTCACCCTCCTTATACCACTTCCCCTACCGCCATGCATGAATTTAGCTATAGTGTTGCCAGACCCTTTGCTTTTTCAAGGAAGAAAGAACCTGGAATTTTATATGACATCTTCCAAGTTTTGATTTGTGGCAATCAATTTATAGTAAAAAGAAAAAGAGATCATAAAGACCACTGTGTGTGTCTCTTTTCCAAAACTTAGTGGATTTAGTAGGTCATGGGTTTGAATTCCAGCCAATGAATTTGTCAAAAATCACTCACTGCTTACTGGCCCCTAAGTAATTCATTTCTCAAATGCTGACCTTAGGCCAAGGAAAGGTCATGATGATTCTACACAACACTTAATTACAAAGGCAGAGGAAATGCCTTCTGACTTAGTATCTACCTTGTACCTGGTGTACTTCTGAGGGTTTTATACAAATTACATCATTAATTCCTAAACCACTCTATGAGATACTTATTTATTTTCCTCTTTCAATCCCAAACACCACATTATCCCTTCTTAACACAAGTTAGTGACTTGTCAGATATTATTTATGCCATAGATAATAATTGAATGGCTTATTCTTAGTTGATAGAAGATAATCTGTCTAGTCCTTTAAAAGGACAGAGAGTATTCATTATTTTAAACCTGAGCAATTCTCTGTAATTTTTCCTAACTTTTAAAAATTTTTTAAATTAAAAATTTTTTTTTGGAGACAGGCTCTCACTTTGTCACTCAGACTGGAGCGTAGTGGCATGATCGTGGCTCACTGCAGCCTCAAACTCTAGGGCTCAAGCAATCTTCCTGCCTCAGTCTCCAGAGTAGCTAGGACTACAGGCAAGTGCCACCACATCCAGTCACATCCAGCTAAGTTTTTAGTTTTCTTGTAGAAATGAGATGGGTCTCCAATATATTTCCCAGGTTGGCCTTGAACTACTGGGCTCAAGTAGTTCTCCTGCCTCAGCCTTCCAAAGCACTGGGATTACAGATGTGAGCCACCATGCCCAGCCAACTTTTAAATTTTTAAGTAATGACAAATCCACAGGAAGTTGTAATATGTACCCAGTTCTCACTAGTATTAGCATCTTACATGGCTACAGTACAATATCAATACCAATAAATTGATTAGGTACAATTTGTAGAACGTATTCAAATTTCATCAGTTATACATGAATTCATTGTGTAGTGTATAAATGTATACTCTGAAATTTTGTCTCGTGTGGCCAACTAGTCAACTAACCAAGGGAAGGCTAGTTAACTGGCGAGTTACTATGGTGGGCAACTAGAGTTTGATCTTGCTGAGGAAGTCTGGAAGACTATGCTAAACAGTGCAAAAGTCATTGCAGTTTTGCCATTAAAAGTGATGGCAGTTACTTTTGCACCAACCTACTATAAGCACTACCAAAATAAAGATACCCAACTGCAACATCACCACAGGACTCCCTCGTGTATTCTTTACGGATACATTCCTACAACCCCCAACCCCTGCCAATCACTCATCTGCTATGCATTTCTATAATTATGATGTTTCATGAATGTGTGTGTGTGTGTGTGTGTGTGTGTGTGTGTGTGTAATCTTATAGTATGTATCCTTTTGAGATTGGTGTTTTCTCACTCAGTATAATTTCCCTGAGGTTCACCCAAGTTCTTGTGTGTATCACTTGTTGGTTTTTATTGTTGAGTGGTATTCCATGATATGGATATATTAATACTATTTGTTTAACCATTTACCCTTTGAAGGACATTTAGGTAGTTTCCACATTGGAGCTATTATTAAGAAAACGGCTATAAATATCTGTGTACAAGTTTCTGTGGGAAAATAAGTTTCCATTTCTCTGGATAAATGCCTCAGAGTGCAAGTGCTGGTTGTATGGTAAGTCCATTTTTGGTTTTAAAAAATTACTGCCAAAGTATTTTCCTGAGTGGCCATGCCTTTAATTCCTATGAGTAGTGTATGAATGAGTGTTATTATCACTATTTTTCATTTTAGTCATTCTCCTAGGTGTGCGGTGAATAGCTCATTGTAGTTTTAACGTGCATTTCTCAAAAGCTAATGATGTTGAACATCTCCAAACAGTAAGAGAACCCAACATATCTTGTGTGGCAGACAGTATTCTCCAAAAATGCCAACAATAATTTTGCCCATCTCATGAGCTTTTCTTACGACATGACTTAATTTTTCTCACACTGAGGAAGACTCTATACTCCTGCTCCCTGAATCTGTAAGGGCTTGTGACCATAGTGAAAGTAATGCTATGTGATTCTGAGGCTAGGCAATAAAAATGCATGCACTTCCTCCTCGTTTTCTTGGGAAACACTCTTGGGAACCAGCTTCCATGCCATGAGGAAACTCAAGCCACATGGGGAGGCCATGTTGTAGGTGTTCTGGTGACAGTTCCAGCCAGCCTGCCTGAATTGACTACCTGACATGTGAGTGAGGATGACTAACAGATGACTCTGGCTCCAGGCATTATCTAACCACAAGTCAAAGCAGCGCTGCTTTGTTGAGCTTAGTCAACCCTGGGATCCATGAGAGACAATGCTATAAGGACTGTTGACAAATGTTCAGATGTTTCATTATAAATAACAGCAATAGATAATTGAAAATGTCTTCTCCACTATATAATGTTGTACACTAATAGACTAGTATAAAAACGTACTCTTAGCCTTTTCTTGGAGTAGCCACACTCCATTTCTGCTCTCTGTTAAAAGTTTCCTTTCCCAATAGACACTGGAGAAGCCGCTGGAGTTACACGGTTCTTAACATGAATGAGTAAACTCTGGACAACATGGCCAAGAGGCACAAGATCCACTCAACATGCTGTTGCTTCCTCTGCCTGGAATGCTCCTGTCTCTGGCAGCCACAGGGTCCAGTCCCCCATGTCTCTGTTGTAATGCCACCACATGAGAGGAGTCTTTTGACCAGCCTCCATATCAGAGCCCTACCCCTTCCATCACTTCCTATTCTTCTTACTATGCCTAAATTAATCCTAGGAAACTTAGTACTTATCACCCCTTGTTTGGTGGGGATTTTGTTTATTTATCTATTGTTTATCATCACATTTCCAGCCCCCAAATAAGCTCACTAAAGGAAGTGATTTTGCTTTGTTCATCCCTTGGATTTAGAACTGTCTGTGACACGTGGTAGACATTCTGTAAATATTCAGTGAATGAATGAGGGAACAAACCAATAAGGACTAAAACATCTACAATATGTCTATTTCTGTGCACTCTTTGCTGGGTACACAGGGGTGCAGGAGGTGTTAAAGAGAAAGGTTCTGCTCTTGAGAATGACAATCAAATGATTTAAGAATCTTGCACATTGAAGGGAGAGGAGATCTTTAAGTAAGCTGATTAAACAATGACCTCTTATCTTAGTCTTATTTCTGATTTTGATACTGGATATGTTCTTACAGCAAGGAAACCTGTACCATAAATTTCTAGAAACAGAGAAAGTCTGGCTTGAAATTGTCCTTGTAGACCAGTTTAATGCTTGGCAAATCACATTTTGAGACCACGGAGCCTTGTGTAGGTGCTTTCCTGAGTCAGGCCAGGGGGGATTCTTGACCTTTTCTCATAGCTGCCCCACTCAGTATGGGAGATTGAGCAAAAATGCATACACAGTCTTCTTCTCCCTGTATCTGCACCCCTTTGTAATGTGACTTTGCATCTTCTCCTATCAAGAGGTAGCGTCCATTTCCCCACCCCTTGAGTCTGGGCTTGGATATTTAGCAAATACAATATAAGCAGATTTGAAAGGGCCTACACATCGGGACTTGCCTCTTTTGCTCTGGGGAACTTTGCCACAGATATTGTGTGAATAAGTCTGGGCTACTCTGGGATGTGAGTAATCCTTGGACCTGTCACCTGCACTGTCCCTGCTGAGAGCCAGCTGACTGCCTAGCAAATGAGTAAGGCCATAACCATAGGCTGATCGCAACTGGAAGAGAGAGCTCAGCTGATACCACATGATGCAAAGATGAGTTGGTGCAGAGATGAGTTATCCAAGTGGAGTCAGACCAAATGCTGGCTCACAGATTTGTGAGAAAATAAATGGTGGTTGTTTTATGCCACTAACTGTTAAGTGGATGTAGCAAAACCTGACTGATACATGCTACGTTACCCTTCTTTCTTAAGAGAAGCCACAGAATGGTTAGAGCAATGCCAAAAAGACTTAAAGCTCCCCATTAAACACAATCCCAAGTTTGCAGATTGTGTATGCATGTACATAGAAATATGGAATAAATAAGTAATCGGGTTAGGGGTGATCTTTGTTTTATCCTCTATACTTTTCTGAGTTTACTAATTTTTCTACAATAAGATTTACAATCTTTTTAAAACAAGGAAAAAAAAAAGCCAAAGTGCTTGGACGGTTTCTTCCGGCTGCCCTCTGATCATTCCTGAGCAATTTCTGATATGACATGAATATTTGCCACATGGCAGGGGTTGCTGGGTGTAAAAGACAGGAGTATCAAAGAAAAGGTTGGCTCCATTCACACCAGGGCCATTGCCTCTGGTGGGAGTTTCAGGAGGCTCAAGAGGTCCTAATAGTGAAGAGCTATGCTCTGAAACTCTTCCATTTAACTAAGGCTTCCTTGGAATGTCAACTGATTATTTCCTTGGCTGTTATATTCCATGCCCTGTGCCCTGGTGTGGCTGAAAAGTTTCAGCAGAATCCCTTGAGCAGGTTGTAGTGATGCGAAATGCCGAAATTTGGGCCTGGAAGTATGCCCGTGTAATACATATCTTCTGTTCGTCCTTCTGGATCCATTTCCTCCCTCCTGCAGGCCTTAGGGAAAAAACCTATATTGACTGCATTTTGGCTCCTAGCTGGTTTCAGCCAATGGGGAGCACCAGTAGCAAACTAGAAGGAAGGAGAAGAATGAGGTTGGAGGATTTATTCTCTCAGCTATCATCCTGCAGGTTCATCTTGATTTGGCTTCTTCCAAAGATCAGAGCTCCTGCCACGCAGCCCTAAAATCTACAGCAATCTCCATTTCCAGATTCTAGTAGCCAGGACCTTGCCTCACCACTTCAGGCACAGGGTAGTAGGAGGGATGTTCCATTCTAAAGTACTGCACTAATCCTCATACACTATTTCTTATGATTTTTCTACATCTGCCTACACTCTTATACACTGTCTGTTTATTACATCATCCTCAAATTACCCAAGTGGAGTTGATCATCTGTTACCTGCAGGGGCTCTGAAAGGTACTATAAACACACATATTTATATGAATGGGTTGGATGCACCCCTAGAAGAGTCAGCTCTTCTCCTCCAACTAAAACAGGGATGTGGCAGAAAAGGAAAAGGAATGTCCATAGTTTTCATTACTTCTTATACTCATTGTTAAAGAGGGAAATTATCCATCAAAGTCAGGGAATTCTGACTAACAAGATGACACAGAGGAAGAGATGGTAATTTCTTTTTTTTTTTTAAGCTTTCTGGGACAAGAAGTAGGTGACTTGTGACTAAGAAAAATTAGAGTTATGAAAAAGTGTTTCTAAGAGAATTATGCCCATGACAGATAGAGTGACAAGGAAAACTAAAGGAGCCAAACATGAAAATCTTACCCGGCCATCACTTGTCAGGAGGATGGAGTCACTTTTTATGTCCCTGTGAATCACTCCTTGGTTATGAAGGTAGGACAGAGCTCTCAGAACTGACAGGCAGACAGTAGCTATCTGTTCTTCATTCATTCTGGAAAGAAAATACCATTTAAGGAACAAGACAGGTTTAAGAACATCTTTGAAATGCTCAAGAGAGGCAGCTCCTTTGTGCTTTAGCGAATTAGTGCACGTGCACCAGCACATCTGAAAAATCTGCAGTCAAGGGAAGGAAGTCTTTGGGATCTGATTCCCAGAACAAAGGTTTGGCACTGAGAATGACAGGAACCAAATACAAGTCAAATGAAAGAGATCACTATTTGTCAGCTTTTTGGTCATTCATGCAAATTTGCTTCAAGGCACTCTTTTTATTTTTATTTATTTATTTTTGGGGGGAGGAGTCTCACTCTGTTGCCTAGGCTGGAGTGCAGCAGCATGATTTCAGCTCACTGAAACTTCTGCCTCTCGGGTTCAAGCGATTCTCCTGCCTCAGCCTCCCAAGTAGCTGGGATTGTAGGCATCCACCACCACACTTGGCTAATTTTTGCATTTTTAGTAGAAATTGGGGTTTCTCCATGTTGGCCAGGCTGGAATTGAAGCATTCCTGACCTCAGGTGATCCACCCGCCTCAGCCTCCCATAGTGCTGGGATGATAGGTGTGAGCCACTGCACCTGGCTCCATGAACTCTTAACGGATAATTCCATAGGCAGGGACAAGCCTCCAGGGTCATACAGGGACAGCACACTGAATAGGTGGACAAAAGTTTCAGCTGTGGCTGTTAACCGATCATAAGAAAAATCCTTTAACTCCCTTGGGTCTCATTTTCTTCATCTGAGAAATGGGGACAGCCTCGGTTCTCTTCAAGGCTGAGCTCAGATAAAGTAATCTTTACATCTCTAATTCCCCCTCTGGGACCTACTCAACTTCTCATTCACCCTCTCTCTTCTTCCCCCAAGGAGCTAGAGGTTTTTGTCACTTCAGGCCCCTTCTCTTAAAGGGAAATTGGATCTAGGAAGTTACTAATAACTAAGTGTGAATGGATAGTATTTTAATAAATGGACCAGGGGAATGAGAAAGGAAGCAAAGCATTGGTTATAGGCTCCCACATCTCATGACTGCACCCCTGTGGAGAAAGTTTTTCCTTCTCCACAGTTTTAGAGGAGGAGGTGGAGGTCAGTACCTGCCCAAGATTGCACAGCTAAGAAATGCCCAGGTCATGATTCAAACCTCACCTCTTTTTGAGTCCAGAACCCATGCTTTCCCACATTCCCATTATCCTGTACTGCCCTCACCACTCAGAAGGATGGATTTTTCTAATTAGTAAAATAGTTCAGCCACTGAGGAATCTAGGTGAGAATTTTTTGGATGGCACGGCTTGTTCAGTTGCCCTCAAAATGACTCATTTAGGCAGCTGTCTAACTCATCTATGTGCAGAAATTCTTCCCTATCTCATATTAAATAATAAATTTAAAAGAGGCTTTAAAGCAAACTATCCTGCAAACAGAGGAGACTGCCAGGAGAAACAGAGGGTGTAAATGACCAGAGCCCAAATTTAAGGACTACTTTGTGAACCTCCAGTAACCCCAGGTAAATCTAAGTTCAGCAGAACAAGGAAATGAAAGGCTTTGAATTTGCATTTCAGTCCAGTTGGTGCCAAAAGTTCCTGATGGGATTTAAAAGTAAAGTATAAGGAGACAGCCAATTAGGAGAATATTAAAGGTATAAAGCTGACGCATATGAAGAAACACCCTTCCCCTCAAGGAGGATTTGGCTGGGTGCAGTGGCTCGTGCCTGTAATCCTAGCAATTTTGGAGGCCGAGGTGGGCGGATTGTCTGAGCTCAGGAGTTCGAGACCAGCCTGGCCAACATGGTGAAACCCTGTCTCTACCAAAAATACAAAAAATTAGTTGGGTGTGGTGGCCCGTGCCTGTAATCCCAGCTGCTGAGGAGGCTGAAGCATGAGAATGTTTGAACCCCGGTGGTGGAGGTTGCAGTGAGCCGAGATCGCACCACTGCATTCCAGACTGGGCCACAGAGCGAGACTCTGTTTCAGAGAAAAAAAAAAAAGGAGGCACCAGTCTCATACAAAGGCAGGTGAGAAAAAATGTTCTTGCCTTAAACAGAGGAAACCGACAACTTCTGTGTTCTGGATTTTGTGGTGTGTTGGTCATTATGCTGAATGATTTTCACATGACCATTGTCACATGTGCCAAAACACATCCCTCAGAGGTTTAGAGTATTTGCAGCAGGGACAAGCTCACATATACCTTCAAATTAATTCAGGACTAAGAACCGCCATATTTAACAAAATTATTTTCTCTTGAATTCAGTGAAATTTGAGTTATCTGAAACAGGTATAAAGATTCTTTACAGGTCGACTATACCAAAAATTACTTGAATCTAACCCCTAGTCACTAACTGGAAGATCCCAGTTGACTGGAATGTGTGACAAATACTTCCTAATCCAATGCCTTTGAAATTAACATGACCAACTGGAGAATGGCTGGTGCATGTCTACTTCTACTTCTTTTCTAAAGAAAAAAAGCTTGGCATGGAATAAAAATGCTTCAGCTCTAGAACTAACCTCAAATTCAAATCCTGGCTGTATCAGTTATGAAATCTGTGGTCTTGAGGATACCTTTTTAAATTTTGAGATAGAGTCTTGCTCTGTTGCCCAAGCAGGAGTGTAATGGCACAATCATAGCTCACCGCAGCCTTAAAATTTTGGACTCAGGTGATCCTCCCATCTTAGCCTCTTGAGTAGCAAGGACTACAGGTATATGCCACCACACCCAGATAATTTTTAAAATGTTTTGTAGAGACAGGGTCTTGCTAAGTTGCCCAGGCTGGTCTCGAACGCCTGCCCTCAAGTGATCCTCCTGCCTTGGTCTCCCAAAGTTTTTTGGGATTAAAGCCATGAGCCACCATGCCTGGTGAAGAATACTTTTCCTCCTTGAGTAGTAGCTTCATCCCTTGACAGACAGGTATATCAGCATCTGCCTCATAGAAATATATGATGGTTACATGATTAATACATAAAGAGCTTGATGGTGCTTGGCACTTTCCTTTCGCTTCGGGAACCCTCAGCTTCCTGGAAATTAGAAGGATCTGACTTAAGATGTTAGGTTAGTGTTAACACTTCAGCATATATAAGAAATACCTGGGCATCTGACTAGAGCATGGATTCTCATTTAGTTGGTCTGGGATAGTACCTGAGATTCTGCATTTCTAATAAGTTCCCAGGTCCTCAGACAGCAGGAGGGTTAGATGTGTTATCAACCAATCAGTAACTCATTCAATAAAGCAGTTACTCAATGTCTACTACAGAAAGCTCTCTGAACTATCAGTTTAAGATTTCGAATACCAAATATTCAGGTGTTCCTTGAAATGCAATTTCTTTTTGCCTCTGGAGTTACTGGGTCTTTAAAAGGGAAATTGGTTGACAACTCTGGATGGAGAAAATTAGAAAATGCAATGGGTTTTAGGGACACACTATCTTGAGTGGTTTCCATGGATATAAAATAAGAATGGAAAGGAATCTGGACAAAGGTAGAGCTGGAGACCTGAGTAGCCATGTGAAACTCTGCAAGGTAAGAAAAAAGCTTCTCCTCTGAACACATTTTTATTTTTTGCTTTATATGCGAAAAGCAAAAACTGTATATCACATTGGCCTTATTCTTATATCTTTCCAGTATATTTGTTTCTAACAATTAAGATGATCTTATGTGGTTTTTTGTTGGGCATGTCTTATTGCTACACCAACAAGAGTTTTCCAGCTGAATTGCTGGTGATAAATGTTCAGTGTCTTCACTCACAACTCTTTATTTTGAGATGGTCTACTCCAGACTGAGAACTGTAGAGCCACAAAAAATCTCAACTTAGTGGAGAAAAAGCAGCATGTTTTTCCCTCACAGAGTTTTCCCGTGCTTTCCTGTTACCTTGCTTTCCACATATTATATACCTGGATCCACTTTTGATTCAGGTGGCATTTCAATAACATCAGCTAACACTCGATACCTCTTCCTCATGACAACCCTTTCTTAACATTTTGGCATTTTATTTACGATGAAGACCAAGGCTAAAGTTTCCCAAATGTAACATGCTATTTCATATGTCTATTCTGTAGAACCTTGCTTCTCTAAGTATGGTTCATGAACCAGCAGCATTGGCATTGCCTGGGAGTTAGCTATAAATGTAGTCTTACATCCCTCTCTAGTGAGTCAGGATATGCATTTTGATAAGATCCACAATGATGTATATGGGCACTGAAATTGAAGAGGCACATATTCTCTTCACTGCCTTCAATGTCCTTTTCCTCCCACTTGCCCTCTTAGTAAACTCCTATTCATCTCTCAAAATCCATCTCAGATGACACCTGATATTAAATAGGAATCTTTCTTGACTCTAATAGAGACATTTAGATATTCTTCTATGCTACACATATATATATTCCTAATTTTGCACTGATATTATCATGTATTTCTCATTAGTGATGTCCCTGAGGGGATATAGCTGAGCCATATTCATTTCTATCGTCTGCATCTCCAGCACTTGCAAAAGAGCCTGGCACATAAAAGGTCCTCAATAAATATTTAATAAAATGGCTGGAACTGGCACATCAGGGAGGCAAATAGCTGAAGCGATAGGCTGGTAATTAACCATTGTTACTTGCAAGAATATTTTAAAACAGAATTGAAGAATTTCTCTGTGCCATGTAGATTCATTATTCTGATACAAAACTTCGACTGATACTCTCCCTGCTCCCTCCTTCGCCCGGTATCCTTGGTGATCTTAGCATGCAGCAGCGGTAGGGTAACTTGGGAGAATGAAATTCAGCTTTAGAAATCTATATAGGTGATGGGAAATTCTATTATTTGCCACGAAAGCTTCATTCTTAGCCGGTTGCTTATTTTAAATCGATGGGTATTAATGCCCTTATGAGGGCAGGAGAACATTAACCAAATGAATGAACTATACATGCCTGATAGTGTAATGGGCCTTCTGGGGAATGTGGGGTAAAGGGTAGTCATATTCCCTGACTCCAAAGTGCCCGCAACTTATGAAGAGTTCATAGTCACTGAGGCTTTATCCTGGAGAAGAATAAGAAACATTATCTGGAATAATCCTGGAGAATAATGATAAGAATTATCTGGATAATAAAGAAGCTTACCTGGTGTGAGTCACGATGTCTGTCAAGGCACCACCTTCTAGAAACTCCATGACCACCCAGAGCTCATCGCCAACAAGGTAGCTGTTGTACATGTCAACCACATTGTCATGGTGGTAATCCCGCATGATTACGACCTGGATGAACGGGAAAGATACTTTTGACTTGTGAAGATGAAGTTGCTTTTTGTTCTCTTGTGGACACAACTACAACTGTAAGTAAACTGATTGAGAGGTACTGATTGTGGGGAATTTTATTCAGAAATCTATGATAGACAAAAAGCATCAAGGGTAGCTAGTAGAAATGAATGGAATCAAGGTACCAAATTTGAGAGAAAATGACAGGTCCCCCAGACATTGGAGAGACACAGAGAGAGTAAGGAAAACAGTCAGAACAAAAGCAAGATTTGCATTCAGAAGAGGGAGTCTGGTTGACTGCCTGCAGGGATATGATCAGATATCCCTAAGGGTCTCCTTTAGAATGCAGTGTTCACAGTCTTCTGCTGGCTATCCTAGCCAAGGGTCACCAACTCATAGTAAGTGAGGGAATGAGTCCCATAAGTGAATGAAGTAAGCTATTAAAACTGGAGCCATACAAGACCAACTTAAATTCTCCTTAGAAGAAGGTATGGGTTGAACCTGAGAGATAGTTGGGCTGAATTCAAAGAATATATATTGAAGATAAATATGGCATAGGCATAAAAAAGGCTAAGGAGCCTGCTTGCTGGAGAGAGCTTCCAGAAATTGCTGCCCTATGGCTGTTTCCACTGGAGTTTTCAGAATTAGTGTTAATAATAAATTACAGAATTGTTTATCCACCTCATATTGCTCTGCGAGTTCTGGCATTGTGGTTCGAAAAATAAATTCCAGAAGTCAGGAATGGTGGACTGGGAAGATGCTGAAGCCCACTCACCTGGAACTCTGTGAGATTTGGAGCATGTGTGAGAAATAAGCACCCGTGTGAGCTGGAGATGTGTGGAGGCCACTGGGGGTTTCACATGAGCCTCCGTGATAAACAGAGTTCAGAATTGCAGCTGAGCGCATTCGCACAGTGCCTGTTTATGGATCAAATACCTTCTGCCTACTTCTCAAAGAATAGGAGTGCTTACAATAGAAACGCAAAGAGGTCAAGCAGCCATAGATTGTTCTGGGAGTCAGAAGGTGGATTGTGCACGCTGTACTGGAGACTGACATCTAACACTGATATCCTGACTTGATATCTTTATGGCTTAGAGCTCTCATCCACAAAAACTTATCTTTCCCCACAATGCTCTTATAAAATTACTAAAAGAATATTACTGCAAAATACTTGATGTGTTTTCTAACATAATTACTCATGTTTCCCTTCCTATTTTAGATTTCTTAAGTGATAAGTTTAAAAGGTAAATGAGAAAGTGGAAGGTAAATCTTAAAGTACAACAAATATACCAAGATGGGTTGATTTCTTAACATATCAATAGCTCTTAATGCATCTATAAAACAAATGCTAGTACCCCAACTGAAAACTGTTTACAGGACATATGATTCAGTGAAGAAATAAAAATGGCCTATAACCACATAAAATTAAATTTAGCCACACTAGTAATAAAAGTACTAATGAAAACTGTAAGTTTTATTCATGTCTAGCAGATGAACAGAGATAACATGACAATATAAATGGTGCTACTGAAGGTGAAAAAGTATTGTTGGTGAGAGTCTAAATTGGTACAAGCTTTCTAGAAATTAACAGTGCATACCACTTCTCTAAAAAAAATTACATGTCATTTGATGTGTTCATCCTACTTCTAGAAATCTAAGAAAATAATCAGATATGAAGCCAAAGACATATGTGTAACAACACTCACTGCAAAACAATAAAACTGACAAATTGGAAACAATATAAATCAGATACGAGTTTTAAATATAATACATATATATGATAGAATATTATTAAGTCATTAAAATTGTGTTTTGGCATGCAGTTAATAGAGTATGTTAATATATTTCATATTATATTAATAAAAATAAGTAATATATATGCCTATATATTTTATTAAATGTTAATTTTATTAGTATTAATGTTAACATTAAATGAAATTTAGAAAGTCACAAAACTACATAAAGTTACCTCATATTTATTAAATCAGAGACTGGTTTAATAAATTTGATACACATATATGATTAAAGATTAAAAGGCCATTAAAATGGTCATTAAATTTACTTTACAGTAATAAATATATGTCAATATATTTTATTTGATATTAATTTTATTAGTATTCCTGTTAATAATAATTGAAAACCAAACTACATATATAGAGGATTATCCCAAATGAAAGAAATTTGTAAATAGAAAAATATAGAAAAGAAACACTGAAATATTAATGTAGGCAATTCCTTGACTGGGGGATTTTTGTGGGACTTTTTACTTTCCATATACTCTACAGAAATAAATCATTATTTTTATAATTAGGAAAAAATATTTTAACGTTCCTAAAGAGCGACAGTCCACTGGTAAACTGACCCTGATCTATTGTTTTAAAAATTGTTTATGGAGGGTATATGATGATATCACAATAGTGGAAAATATATACATACCCACATAGATACAGTGTAGCATGAGACTTAGAATCTGCTAGACAGATTCAAGTCCTAGCTCTGCAGTCAACCTGCTGCATGACCCTGGGCTGGTCTCTTTACCTGTTTGAGTCCAGGTTTCCTTGTTAAAATGGCGATAACATCTTTCTGTTGTGAGGATCAAGCTAGATTAATGCTTAGTACAGCGGCTGATACACATGAAGTACTTTATAGAGGTAACAGCCATATGTGCATAGAAAAAAAGACTAGAAGGAAATATTACAGGGGACGCTATTTAAGTCTTTATATTTCTAGTGCTTTTCTAATGTCCTAAAATGTACATGTGCATAACTTTTGAAATGGGAAATAAATGTTACAAAGGAGAGAAAGGATGACCCAAACACACCCTTTACCTCATTAAAAAGCAGTTCCCGTCTCTGTTGCTTCCGGAGGTCCATTTTCTTCACTGCAACTTGTTTCCCTGTGTGTTTCTCGGTGGCGATGCACACGATGCCGGTTGAGCCTTCCCCGATTTTGATAAAGTTGTCCAAGTATTCCCTGGGGTCTCCTGGGCTGACCACCAGCTGCAGGGCTGCCCGAAACTGTTCATGGGACACCCTGGAGGGCTGCTGGTCAGAGGAGGAGCCCCAGCTGGGTGGCGGGTAGGTGCTGGATGAGAGGCTGAGGGAGCTCAGGTAGGAAGCCGTGGAGATGTACTGCGAACTGCTCTGCAGGGAAGGGTGGTGGTACAAGGTGGCTTTGTGGTACACAGCTGGGTACTGGTGGCTGCTTGAGGAATAGCCTGCTTTGCTTTGACTTTGAGGTAGTTTGGCAGGGCCCCTGGGGTAGGTGTCAGACCCTGACAGTGGAGGGCTGAGGACCATCTGTGCTCGATCGTAATCCACCTGGGAAGACAGACATGGATAGAGAATATTCACATGCTAGATCTGAATGCCACAGCCGGGTGGTGAGTGAGCTGACTGACAGCTGGCAGAATGAGGATCACCAGGGGGAGATGGGAGGATCTGGCTGGGGCACCAACAGAACCGGCCACATCTAGGGAAGGACCTTCTCTGGTGCACGTGTACCACAGCAGCAGGTTAGCTCTTGTGTCTTATCCAAGGTGTACTTGCTGGTTAAGCCCTATTTTCTTGTTCAGGAATGAAAAATCTTGTCCCTCATTAAAGGACATTAGTTTTCAGCTAGCATTTTGGGGAGACATTTCAGTGGTAGGAGGCCTTTTCCCATGCTTCTGAACTCACATACTAGAGGGTGGTATGGACGTGTACATATAACATACATATAACACAGCAGATGTAGGTACAGGAGTGTGATCCTATGGTGTGTTCTATGAACATACGTATAACACAGTGTGAACTCCCTGTGCTAAGTGGTGTGAACCACAGGGTGATTCCCTGTGCTAAGTGGTGTGAACCACAGGGTGAACATGTACAATATTCTCACCAAATAAGAACAAATATAATTGAGAGTGACCAGACTTTGCAGGGGATGTGTGAAATGAAAATGAGGCTAGACCCCAAAGAGACCCCAGAAAAGAATATCCACTCTGACTTGGATAAGTGGGATGAGGAGATTTAGTGGAGGAGAATGGGCGAGCCAGCAAGGCGATCACTGGTATATGATACTATGTGTAGGTCCAGCCGTCACTTCCTGGAAAGAATCAGGAAGGAGCTCTGGCCACTCCTGGAATGGCATGCTCCTTGCCCAGGGCAGAAAATGCCAATCCATCAATGCACTCTGTTTTGGAAGATCCTGATGACAACACAGTGCTGGATACATAGAAGCTTCTCAGAAAAGATTTGTTGATTGTACTTCCAAGATTGCTCAGTGACCTATGCCTCCTGACATTCATATTCCTGTGTAGTCCCCTTCTACACTGCATCGGGGTCAATCTGAGTGATCAAAGAATAAGGCAGAGATGATGGCAAGCTCCTTTGGTCACTTACTCAGATCATTTATTTTGGCTTTCACCAGCCAGAATCCTTTGGAAGGGCTGGGTGCGATGGCTCATGCCAATAATCCCAGAGCTTTGGGAGGCTAAAGCTGAAGGATCACTTGAGCCCAGTAGTTCAAGGCCGCAGTGAGCTATGATTGCATCACTGCACCCCAGCCTGGGTGACAAGTGAAACCCTGTCTCACAAATAGTAATGATAATAAAATGGAGAGGTCCACATGGCAAGAAACTGAGGGCTCCTGCTAAGAGCTAGCTAGAAATTAAAGCCTTCTGCCAAACAGCCATATGAGTCATTCTGGAGGTGGATCCTTCAAGCCCAGGTGATCTTTCAGAGGACTGTATCCCTGGTTGACATCTTGACTGCAACCTCATGCAACCAAGGTCTTCATGATCTGCCCCCTAGCAGCTTCTCAATCCATCTTCCTTAGCTGACCCTCTCCACTATACCTTAGCCTCTCTGCTGTTCCTTAAACACTAAGCCTGGATCTGCCTCAGAATCCTGCATGTGCCACTCCCTCTGCTCAAACCACCCCTCCTAGGAGAAGGATCTTGCTTTTATCCTCATTCAGTTGCAGTCAAGATGTCAGATGCAGTCAAGGTGAGATCCCAAGACAGAACCAATCAGCTAAGCCCTCTCAATTTGTGACCTACAGAAACTGTGAAATATTTGTTATTTAAGTTTTGGGGTTAATTAGTTGAACAGCACTATTTTATTGCTTCACGAGGCAGTTTGTTTTAAGCCATAAAGTTTTGGAATAATTTGTTATGCAGCAATATTGATAGCTAGTACATGGGGGAAAATTAAGAGTTCTGTCAGCCATGTTAAGTTTGAGAGAGTCATTGGACATCCTTGTGGAAGTGTCACTTAGGAGACTTTGACATGCTCCAAGTCCAGGGAAGAGTTAAGGCTAAAACATGAATCTGCGAGTCATCAGTGCTTAGTTCATATTAAAAGCCATGATGCTGAATGTGTAAGAAATGGTCTGAGGACCCCAATGTCTAGATACCAGAAAGAGCAGAGGGATCTTGCAAAAAGGAGCAGAGAAGGAGTGACCAGTGCTGTAGGAAGGAAACTAAGGAAGCAAGGTGTCTTGGAGCCAAGGGAGGAAACTATTTCAAGGAGGAAGGACTAATGAACCCTGTCAAATGCCACTGAGAAGTGGGATGGGGCATGTTGCTCATTGGATCTGGTGACATGGTAGAGGCAAGCAGGTGTTTCAAGCTCCTGCCCATCGCATTGCATGAGAAGATGCTTATTCTATCACATCGTGGAGCAAGAGCTGTACATAGTGGCCTTTTAAAATTGCTACCATAGCACCAGGCACAGTTCTCCTGCACTGTCCATTGGTTCTACAATGATACTGCCTGGCCTGCTGAACATTCAGCAATGCAGCCCTTCCAGCCTCAAAAACACCACACTCTGCTAAGTGAATTCACCACTCAGATAGCCTTGGCACCAACCAGCAGGAACCAGGGCAGCTGCTAAGCTGCCCTCCTGCCCTGGTTGCAGAGAGAACACATGCTTTCAAGGGGCACAGGAATGAATTCTGACTCTGATAATTTTAGTCAAATCAGCCTCTCTGAGTCTTAGTTTCCTTTTCCGTAAAATGGAGTAATAATAATACTTCCTTAGGTCACCGTGAACTCTAAAGGACAAAACACATGAAAGTATTCAAACAATGACTGGCCAAGAAGTTCTACTTGATGTTATTGTTATATAAAGTACTTAGCACAGTAATGAGAATGCAAAATAAAATAAATAATAACTGTAATATTATCAAACTATCCAGCATTTATTGAAGACATACAATGTACCTGTGGTACATACATATATATATTCCTATACATTAATCCTCAAAGCAATAAGACAAGGTGTCTTTAGTTGTAATGTAATTAACAATGTATAGTTAAAATATTAAAAAACAAGCTGATTATTTTCAAAGCCTCTGTATTTGTGCTAAACAAAGAAAACGTGTGTGTGTGCTTGTGCATGTGTGTATGATGGAAAGGGGAACGCTAAGTGTAAGTTAAACAACTGGATTCTTCCTTTAATAAGCTCCAGGTTAATCAAGTCTAGGCTAGTCAGCAAGGCCAGGTTGTGAAGAGAGATAGGGTCTTTGGCTTTTATTTCTGAAAGTGTGTCCTGGGAGCCATCACATGCCATTATCACCTGTGTCTTCCTTGGTGTACTTGCTCCTATACTTTCAATGAAATTGAATTCATTCCCCATAGCACTTATAACTGATCTCTGAAGATACATTAAAAATGGGAAAGCTGCATTCTGCAGGAATCACAAACACCGCTTTGCACTAATTTAGGCCACTTTTCTTCCTTATCACCTGTCAGCAGCATTATCAGAGTCCCCCCTTAACAGCTGGCATGCGGCATAAAGAAGCCTGCCCGCACCGAGGGGAAAAATTCCAGGCAAAGACGGACTGCAGAGCTCTGCTGGGAGCTAACTATCTTCAAAATTAGGCTGCGAGACAAAAAGGTGCTGTTGTCTTTCATGGCTGCTGGTAAGAGGTGCAGACTTTTAAAAAAGCAGGGGTTGAGGAACAGCCTCAACATAAGAGACAATTTTTTGAACCAAACCCAAGGCACCACCCATCAAAGGAGAATGAATTGTTCATTTCAAGTGAGGGAACATGTGGTCTTTCCTTAGAGGACAAATCACTGATTTCATGAAGGAGAAATGCATGGGTGATCTCATCTGGGGCCACCAAGTCGCTGAACCCCCAAGGAATCCAGGGCAAACAGCTCCACACTTCCAAGGGGATGACATAACCTAGTTCGCTTGCCCAGGTCAGTCCTTCACTCCCAGTGGGAGGGCATCCAGCACGCTGGCCCACAGGCCTGCTCCCTTGCCTACCTTGGCATTTCCAACATTCATTGTCACCTCCCTGATCTGTATAATCAAGGTAGGGCTGGGCACTCTCTTTTTTTTTTTTTTTTTTTTTGAGACAGTTTTGCTTTTGTTGCCCAGGCTGGAATACAATGGCACGATCTCAACTCACTGCAACTTCCGTCTCCCGGGTTCAGGCGATTCTCCTTCCTCAGCCTCCTGAGTAGCTGGGATTACAGGCATGTAATCACTCTGGCTAATTTTGTATTTTTAGAAGAGATAGGGTTTCTCCATATTGGTCAGGCTGGTCTAGAACTCCTGACCTCAGGTGATCCACCCAACTCAGCCTCCCAAAGTGCTGGGATTGCGGGTGTGAGTCAACACAGCTGGCCATTCTCTCCTCATTAAAATGCACAGGGGTTCTCCTAGGAGCCATCGTGGGGCCTCTTCCGTCAAGCGACCGCTATGTTAGAAGAATATCCTTGCAGTAGTAACAAATATTTATAAGAATAATGGTGTTTGGTATTTGTTGAGTGCTTTTACATGCCAGGGACTGTTCTAAGCACACTATGTATATTCTTGCATGTAAACCTCAAGTTGGACAATTAAATAGGCTCTGTAATTCCTCCATTTTACAGGTAAGAAGACTGAGGCACAGTGGATTTAAGTAGGTCATGCAAAGGTCCCAAAGCTACAAAGAAAGGAGAACTGGGATTCAAATCCAGACAGAGTTGTTTCAGTACTTGGGTCCTTGAAAATTCACAGAGACAGGCATCAATGATGAGTGGGGGATGTGGTCTGAACAGAGGCGGGCAGAGCAGGAAGTGACAATCACAGAGATAAAACCTGGTTAGGGTGTTTCACTGGGGGCCCAGATGTCTAGGCAGCCTGGAGCAAAATGCAAGAATTGGACCAGAACATGATGGATGATAATGTCTAAGAGAGGGGATGGAAGACAAATCAAGGGATTTTTTTGTTCTGTTTTTTTTTTTTTTTTTTTTTTTTTGGCTTGTTTGTTTTGAACAGTTTTGGCTTAGAGAAATCAGCTCAAAATATACAAAAAAAGGAATAGTCATCACAGCCAAACGAGTGGATTATCTATTGTACGTCATTCATCATTTTCCTTTTTGTTTTGGTCAAAGTGGAACTTTGCATTAAGTTACAACACCAATCGGGCTTTCTTCTGTAAGTTTTTTCAAGGAAGAAAGTGCAAGCTTTCTTCTGTGATGAGGCCTCCTTGCCCTCTCACATCACTCTTGGATTTTCATAATTATGTAAATATTCCATTCTAAATTGTCTTTCTCATAGTACCTATATTTGGAAAGGGGGAAACCACAAATGATCAATTTGTCCATCCTTAATGTTTTACACACACATGTTCATGCATGTGAGAAAGATGTGCAAAGCAGTCCAGCTTACGCTGTGCAACCTTTTCTATGACTTGATTTATTAATATATTCTAGAAAAAAAATGAGTAGGCTTGAAGTCCATGTAAGCAGACTATCTTTGGTATTGTTAAAGGGATTTGGGACCTGATTATTTAGTGAAACCACAATGCAGTGGAATTGGACCAGTGAAAGGAACAATAGTTAATAAGCAAATCCAGTGTATCTCTCATCACCTATGATCCAAAGCATTTCCAAAAGATTTATGCACATCATTTACCCTTGCAGACCTTACAGCAAGGGCACGGGGTGCAGAGCAAGGGTGGGAAACTGCAATGTTAGAGAAAAAACAACAAAGGCATTCTTCCCACCCCTCCGAAGAGAACAGGGCTGTGATTTTGTGAAGGAGTAACTCCTTACAAAGAAACCATGGTCTGCAAAGTTTTCAGGGCGATTTCCATATGGCATGATGTAATGAGAGAAGACCAGATCAATCGTTTTGCAAATAATAACCCAGCTGCTAAACAGCTTAGCTGCAGGGTTACCAGCTCTTTAATTGTCATTGAAAATTTGATACATTTTAAGAAGAAATTCTCTCAACAGGAATCTTTAGAAATACTGACAAAATGAACAAGCAGTCGTGATTGTGATTTCCTCTTTTTTTTGAAATGGTTAATATCGTATACTTAGTTTTTTAGCTTCCCGACACTTTTTTCGTATACCATATAAATTAATACTTAAAGAAATGTGCTTTGTCATGTCTCTATTCAAACATGATCAAAAAAGAAAAAGCAAAAAAGAGAGGTTGTATTATATAAGGGAATAAATAATCCCCAGTTAACAACTCAGCCAGGCTACATTTCTACAATAAGCTCAACATCTCTAAGGATAGGGTCAGACACAGGCTTGTGATGTATCAAAATTACAAATAATTATAGCAATGAATTCATTTAATCAATCAATTTCACCAGAGGTACGCTGGAGTGGATAGGGCATAAAACTCCACACAGCTATCAATTGCTCCGATTACAGCTGGCTATCAGCCAGAATTCCCCTGATCCATGTTAGTTAAATGCACATTAATCTGAATTTGGCAGTGTAATCAAGGACCTAACTGAACTGTGAAATTGAATTCTGCAGTAGAACATAATTTGACCATTTTATGCCAAGGCTGGAGGAAAAAAAAAAAAGCTTGGTGAAGAGAGGGTGGGAGAAAGAAGAGAAGGATAAAAATCCTGCAGCAGCACCTATTTGTCACTGTGGCCCTCTGTTCTGAGGGCAGGGAGGCCGTGGCTGGAGCACACAGGACTGGGGTGTGTGGGCGTGGCCATGGTGTGGGTCTGTGCCCACAGAATGAGGACCTTGGAATGTTCCGTAAAGGATGGCGAATTACAAGGAGTGGGAGGCAGCTGGTTCCAGCACCTGAATGTGATGCTCCAATACACCTTTTTGGAAAACAATTTAAAAAAGAGACTGCTCATCTCAAAAATGAAAACGCCAGGCTGGGTGCTGCTTGCTCTCCATAAATCAAACACAAGATAAAAGTGAATCGCAATCCTCTATTATCTGAGCATGGAAAGGACATCTTAAATTGTCCTGACTTGACTCAAAGGAAAATTTAACAGGACCAGCCTTGGCTTTGGAAGGGAAAACAACTGCTTGTAAGAATTCTGGAGAGAATCATTAACTCGCATTCTCTGCAGGGACATAATAGAGACTGACAATTAGGGGAATGGGATTCATTAAACCCTGTGACTCCTCTGTCTTTCTGGTTGTGCTGTGCAAATGCACACTGGCCTCAAGTGATCCTCCCATGCTGACCTTCCAAAGCACTGGGGTTACAGGCATAAGCCACTGCACCTACCTACCAGACCCCTCATTCTTCACTCAGAACTTTTTAATAGGCCATCTCTAAGGGTTGGACAAGCGACTCATGCCCTCTACAAACAAGCAAAACCTAGCTATATGAAGCCACGAACAAATCTGAGATGTGCAAGCTCAAACACACGGGTATTCCAGGCTCTCCCTCCACCTCTGAATTGGCATATCCAACTAACCCCTCACGGTTGCTGCTTCAAACTCAAAGAATGCATCTTCTATTTCAGAGCAGTGAGACACAGCAGATTACACTGACCTGCAATCCGTCATCACCTGCAGCGATGTGGAGGGACTCTTTGCCTCTGGGGATTGTTTTTGTCTCCTTAGAATATTGTTCAAATATGACAGGGCATCTGGGAGAGCTAGGGACGGACAACGCCAGGTTAAATTCATTTTGTTTTTAATTTGGTAATGGGAAAATCCATTCATAATGACCAAAATACAAGTTACTTTGAATAGCAAGAGTATTCATGGGAAGATGTGTCTATTCATATGCAAAGGACACCTAAAGTCTCCATTAGAAGGAACAGACCTTAGAGATAGTGCACTCAGTCCGTCTTTGTATGTTTAAGAGCGTTAATGGCCATCCTATAGGAGCCTATAGGGAAAGAAAACAAATCTAAACATACCCATTATGCCTCTCTCTTTCCCTCTCAGATTTTTGGTGCAGCCCATCAGCTTTCACTAGCACGGTCGTTTCACAACCCATCAAGCCCGGAATGGGTCTCTGGAAGGAGTTCTGAGGGAATCCTCAGTAGAAAAGAAGTTGCTGTTTTGTTGTTGGAGCCATGGCTGAATCTGGGCATGGCAAGTACCACAAAGAACAGCGAATCATTCAATTATTGATGCAAGAAGACTGGGCCCATTGGTTCAAGTGCTTTTTCCTTCCAGGGAAAGCAAAGTGATAGCTAAGCAGTGAAAATGTATTGCACTGTTGACTGCAGAAGTGAATGCTGGAAAATCACGCCATCGTTTTCTTTCCATCTTTTTTTTTTTTTTTTTTTTTTTTGAGATAGGGTCTTACTCTGTTGCCTAGGCTGGAGTGTAGTAGTATAATTATAACTCACTTCAACCTGAAACTCCTGGGCTCAAAGGATTGCCTTACTCTCCCCAGTAGCTAGGGCTACAGGTGTGTGCCACCATTCCCAGAAAATTTTTAAATTCTTTTGTAGAGATCTGATCTCACTATGTTGCCTAGGCTAGTCTTGAAATCCTGACCTCAAGTGATCCTCCCATGTTGACTTTCCAAAGCACTGAGGTTACGGGCATAAGCCACTGCACCTAGCAGATCCCTCATTCTTCACTCAGAACTTCTTACTAGGCCATCTGTTTGGGATGTCCTAGGCTGCAGCTGTGATCACTTTTCCTGCCTTATAGAGATGGCAGGGGTGAAGTGCAGGGGTTAATTGAAGATGTATAGTTATGTCAGTTCTTGTTTGTTTAGCCTCTGGCTTCCATGCAAGTCTGAGAATTTTGTTTCCATTCTAGAGAGGAGAGTAATCACTGGGGTGGTATTGGGGTCCTCAGGCCAGCTCAGTCTCTGAGGCTTCGCATGGCCTTAAGTCACACAGCAACTCTGCGACTCTGGCCTTCTATGACTCACATTTCTAAAGTGAGAAGAGTTGCACTTATAGCCTTCATAGAGTGATAGAATTTGTTCCCATATTTTGAAAATATGTAAAAGATGGCACAGAGAGAACGTTCCTGTGGCTGGTGTTAGCCGATAGGGTGATATGTCTTCTAGCCAGAATATTCCTGGGAATAATGGCTAACACTGAGTGCTTGCCATGTGCTAGCTCCTTTAGGCTTATTAATCTTAGTTAATCCTCTGGACAAGTTCAAAGTAGGTTCTGAAATACTTTACAGATGATGAAACTGGAGCAAAGAGAAAATCATACAGCTAGTAAAGGGTTGAATCAAGGGAATCCATTATAGAATTTACATTTTTCTGTAATCAGTAAGAAAATCTGGATTATCTTTTAAAAAATCAGAAAGGCTATCACTTAAGGTTGAATAAATGCATGTGAGTGCCTTAGGGATTTCTGCACCTAACGCTTCCTTTACAGCCTATAGTTCCAACATTTACCCACGGTTTACACTCTGGGTGACATTAAGGAATTTCTCAAGGATTCCATCCTACCAAGAACAGGAAGAATAAGCAGCATTCCAATGGGCACTGCAAATCTACCCGTCGGTCATCAGCCATTCTTCACAAGCAAGGTGAGGCTGCCTGTAGACTTCATGTCCACCCTTCTGCTCCTGGATTATCTTTTCTGGAAATGAGAATATTCTGGAACACATAGACTTTGGAGTCAGTGGGACATAGTTTTGAATCCTGACTCACTTATTTGCCTTTATAAACTTGAGGAAGTCCATAAAGATTTGGAGTCTCAGCTTCCTCACCTGTAGAGCAGAGGTGATCCTGAATTCTTCTGGAATTGTGAAGGCTAAGTTGGGTCATGTTTGCAAAATGCTTAGGACGGTGCTTGGAACACAGTAACCCTCACATCACTGCCACCATTCATCTACATGCTACACATGTAGACTGATGTGTAAACTACTCATATTAATAATTAAGCTGCTGTGATTATTAACTTACTTAATCCTCATACATTATAATGAGACGTGGGCTGTCTTTATCCTTATGTTGTAGATAAAGAAGTGGGGGCACAGTTAAGCAACTTGTTCACCCAGTTACTAAGTGGCAATGTCAAGACTCAAACCCAGGCAGTTTATCTTCAAAACCTACACCCTTAACAACTGTCAAAACATGCATGATAAATGGTAGTTATTGAACAGTTGATCTTAACTGGGCAAAGTTTGCCCTCCTCTTCCTGTAGGACATTTGGCAGTGTCTGGGTATATTTTGGTTGTCATGAGTGAGGGAGAAATGCTATGGGCAGCTAGTGGTGGAGAGGTCATGGATGCTGCTAAACATCCCATGATGTACAGGACAGCCTCCCACAATAAAGAATTACTAGGTCCAAAATATTCGTAATATCAAGGTAGTGGACCTTGCCACAGAGTGAAAGGGGATGACACAACTGAATTGTGAAATTAATTGCTAATTAACTGCTAATACAACTTCATTGCTTCAGGTATTAAAAGGAGCTTATAATCAGGCAGGTCTCAGGCTTTGCACCCTCGGAAGCTGCCCCTGTGCTACCGGAAATGCATGCAATGCCTGGTGAAAGGCTTAAGCCCAAAGAGTTGGATCTCAGCTCTGCTGTGGGCACACTGAGCCTCTCAAAACCCCAGTTTCTTCATGTGTACAAAGGGGTCAAGAATTCTTGCCTTACAGATCCGTGAGGCTCAACAAAACATGGTAGGTATCTGGTATACAGAAAATGCTTAATGAACTTGTGAGATTGTTATGCTGGGGCTTCTTAGTGGCTGCAGCAAGAAACGGATGTGGTAGGTCAATACAAAGACACAAGCAGGTGGCTGCCTGATTCCTGGAGAGCACAGGAATGAGCAAAGTCAAATACATGGTGACAATTTCTCCAGCTAGCTTCCTTCCCTGAAGGCACATTCATCTGCAGGCAAGGGTAGAAATTATTCTGCCTCCATATCTGGCAGTTTTTATAATTTTGTGGTGGAGAATGGGGATATTTGGTTTTTGTCTGGCTTTGTTTCCCAACCTCCCAACCCCAGGGTTTCATCTGCTCAGCTCCAGGAAAAAACACTTAAATGTAGGGAGTGGAGGACAGCATCAACAGACGCATAACATTCTTGATTCCTGTCATGCTAACAGGGAAATTAAGTAGGTGGACAACACTGAAGGAGTTTTTCTTCTGTGGGCTACATTAATCATTTTTTTTTTCTAGGACAAAATGTAAAACTGTGTGTCAAACACACACACACAAATGCGCATAAACTCACATACACACGACCCTTTTCATTTCTGCTCCATCTGAAGACCTACATAAGTTTTGTGCTTCCTTTTATTACTGGAGATGAGAACATCACTTAGCCTCCTCTAGGATTCTGTGCAAAGCAAGGCCAACTCATCTGAGTCGTGACCACTATTTCTTCCCTCAGCTGGAAATCCAAATGTGATTCGTACACTCTAAGAGTACAGTTCTAAAGACACAGGCACCTCGGTCTTTATATTTTTAAATACATTCTTTAGAAACATTATATGTTAAATCAAGTAAACGTTTTAATTACTAACCTGTGTCCCACCTCCTACCCTCCCACAAAACACAAAACCTGCTCATGAATCTCTCACGAGTTTCCTGTGAAACAAGGAGCGGCAGCTTGCTTCTTTGCACTCATGATTATAAGGGCTGAACACCCTTTGCAGAAGTTCCTGTGAGTGAATATGCTGTAATTTTACTTTTTATTTATTTATTTTTTGGTAAGGCACAGTAGTTTGTACATTGTTTCTGGGCTGGCAAAGCCAGATTTCAGGGCAGATCTGCTTTGTCTTATATTTGGAAGTCTGCAGGACAGGGGAAGCCTGCAGGGAATTAAAAGCAAATTACTCTTCCCTCCCTCCTTCTTCTACCACTTAGACTAAAGTTCTGGTGGCCACTGGGACTTCTCACGGGTTTTCTTGGCAAATGCAGTCGAATCCCTGAAATAACACTTGCCCAAAGAATAGGAAAATATTGAACAGTGAGAAATACCAGACTTGAGTTCTTGTCCTTGTTTTGCAACCAACTAACTATGAAACTGTAAGTGTATCATATGGCTCTCTGACCCTCAGTTTCCCCTTCTGGGAAATGAATGTGCAGGGATTGCTGGTGAAAT
>NW_022436973.1:16516073-16584558 GCF_009761245.1 Sapajus apella | reverse complement strand
TGTGACCATGACCCCAAACAGCTCCCTAATACAACTGTGCAAACAAGCCACACACACAAAATCTTGGAGAAAAAAAATAGCCACCAATGTTCAAAGCCTGAGGATGTAACTCAGTTCAGCTACAGAACATGTATTTATTTCATATCACTCACAGAAATGTACAAGTGAAATGCACAAGAAGTGGAATAAGCTATCTCATGTATCATGAGACATGAGTATGACTCCAAGTAGCTTTTGCCTGTGGTTAATTAGACCTCTTTCCAACAATCACCCTGGCAAGAACATAGGAAGAGAAAGCAGTCATGATACTCTGAGTGTGGATGTTCAAATACATTAACACCATGAGATAAAAAACACTGTCACTATGTGAATTTTAACTGGAGGAACATATCTCAGGCCTTTATTTATAAAGATTTGTTTTTAATTTTATATCTTGAGAACTAAGGTGACAGCTCTTTTGTTTCCTCTAAAGAATGAAGTAACTTCAACAATACACTTAAATGGCTTCTCTTCAACATCTTGGATGAGGTTTATGAGAAATAAGAAGCCAAGGGAAAATATCAACTATGTATAATCAATAGAGCAGGTGAATGCAGGCAGGCTTGCCTTCCAGAGTTTTCTGTGCTGCCTAACAAACTGTTGAGTGTTTGGTATAAATAACGTACGTGACTACCCTGTGAGAAGTCATGTTTCTCTCACCTGCTTCAAGACCTCTGTGTAATTCACATTCCATTGTCACTTTTGCTGGATAGGTAAGGTAGCAAAAACATTTCTAAATGACAGGGAAAAATAAATAACTTGCACATTCTCAAAAGTATTTTCCAAGGCTTTAGATCTTCAGACCCATAGACCTTTGTCTGTGCTTTTAGATTCACTCACTTTTCCGCCAGTGATTCCCAAACTTTAGGATATCATGGACCAGTCACATTTCAAAGCACACTTGGAGCTGCTAACATTTAAACAAAATTTAAAAGAGGGAGTGCAACAAAACAAAGTAAAAAGGAGACCAAAATGGTCCAGCGGTCCAGCAACCATCTGCTTTCCCCAAATTTCATACAAAAAACAATATTTCAAATCAAAAATAGTAGAAAGTACATACTCTTAAAATGAAATATCATCCCCTAAGTTGAATAAAATAAAATTTATTTAAAAATTACCATCTGATGCTGATTTTTTTTCCTTTTTAGCAGGTCCATGCAAACTTTACCAGAATGTAGGAATCACTGTATGACTCAAGTTAATGTTCTAGGATTGTGTATGACTGATCCACTCCTTAATAGGGAACTTAGTGAAATACAATCACATAATATTTATCATTCATATATCAGAATATCTTTCAAATAAAAAAGTTTCTTTGCCTTTTAATGAGAAACCATGTAGGAAAGCCCAAAAGAGATTTTGATTTTAATGAATACATGTGCCTTGTCACAAACCTCCTGCCCTAGTACCTCACAGGTGGAGATAAGGTAGGGTTTTGATATTAATTTTCTCTTAAAAGGCAAACAAGTACTCTGCAATCTGATCGTTTAAGAAGGCCGTGCCAGCACCACCCTTGTGGAGGTTTTTGCATGCTTGAGGGAAAGGAGGCAGCGAACGTTACCTTTGGAATGCACATTGTGGGCTCGGACAAGCGAGGGTAGGTGTAGGAGCTGTAGGAGTGTCCTTGGGGATGGGTTTTAAATGCACTTGCTCCAAATGGCATCATCGGTTCCTGGAGCCCCGAGCCTGACCTGGACCTCTGCCGCATGGCGGGCTGAGGGCTCTTCTGATTCAGGTACGATGACTTTGGCCTCCTGTCATAGTCATCCAGGCTGGGTCCCCACTCACTTTCACTGTAGGCCAGGCTCTCCTTGGAGCACCCGCTGGTCCCTGCAGTTCTAGAAGGTGTGAATTGGAACGAATAATCCAGATGGGAGCTACTCGAGGCTCTCTGATACTCCCACTTGAGGTCACTATACTCACTTGGTTTGCTCAGTGAGTCCAAATGTGAGTGATAATCTGCAGAAAATCTGGCAAAATCGGATTTAAAAGGCTTCATCTCAGAATAGTAGGCCTCCCCATGCTTCATTTTCATTACATGCCCATTTTGCTTGGCTGCATGGCTGCCTCTATAATACGGATCCAGATCGTCTCCATAGAGACTCTTCTCTCTGTACTTTTCAGTTGTGTAGTCAGCAGTAGTATCGGATTCACTGGAATACTGGGAGAAGGTGATGAAGCCATTTTCTTCCACGTGGCCTGGACCATGGCTGGAGGCTCCCTGATCTGGGGTGGGTGGGCTTTCTTTCCTTAGGGAGTTGGAGCGAGTCACCGAGATATTATCGAAATCCTCTAGCAGGCCATTGATGGAGGTTTCCTTGCAGGGTTTGTTTCCTCTAACGATTGTCTGGGAATAATAAAGGGAATATTGTTTAAAGAAAACATTTCATGGCTTTAAATTGATGGAGGCATCCCACCCCTACTCCATCCAAATTAAACTGCAGAAGAAAAAGACCCAGGAACACTTAATAAAAAATTATAAAGAAAAAAATTGATTGACTTCAGTGGTGAAGTAAATCAAATTGCAATTTTTTCTTACCTATCTTAATAGAGACATCAATTAACCAAGTAGGAGATTACATAGGCTACCACTGTTTTATTTACCAGTTTATAGGCAAATACCTTTACCCTAGTTCTTCTACCTAAATAATAGGCTCTAACCACCTAACGATGAACTGATAAGTATAATTTAACACTCTATAGCTGTTTGGTAATAAAAAATGATATTGATTACTGTTTTACATTTGTGACTCAGAGGATTTTCAAAACCAGAAGGCATTGTCACCCAACTATTAACATAACTAGAAATGGGTGTACATTTTTTACCCTTATACAGAAGACACATAATAACTGAGGTTATGAAATTTTATAGATGAGGAAAGCACTTCCTGAAACTGTAATTAGGAAACAGCTTGAAGATTATTTGTGTGATTTACGATCAACTGTGATATTCTTATTAAGTATATGACTATACTGCTTGCTTGCTATGGCCACATTTGTGTGTATCATCATCACCAAATTTTGGAGGGCTTAGTAATGATGGTTGCACCTGGATCTTAGTGAGACAAATTGTTCCCTTTAAACCTAAATAACAAGAGAATACCAAGAACTGAAAGACATCACAAACCACTTATAAAGCCCATCAGCCATGCCTTGACAATGACGAGATTTGCAGGAAAATATGATGGGAGTGGATAAAAGAATAAAGAACAAAGTGTTGTGACTTCAGACTTCCAGGATTTTAAGAGAAAGATACCTTTGAGCAAGTAGCAGGGAGTTCAAAACCATCTTGGATGGTACAACAGAAGATTTCAAACTGGAAGAGGAAGTCAAAATTGTCCTAGAGCTGATGTTTTATAGATCTATCCATGGTGAAACACAGGCTTTATTTCTTTTCTCTCAAACAGTCCTGGACTAATACTTTGGTTCTATACCCTAATTTTAGAATAGTTTTAGATTAACAGAGAAGTTATAAAGAGAATACAGAGTTCTCATAGACTTCTCATCCAGTTTCCTCTTCTGTTAACATCTTTCATTGTTTTTAAGGAAACTCCATGTTCCTGCAGATTTTATTAATTTTCTCCTAGGGTTCCAGAGTTCCATCCAGGATAACTCGTTACATTTATTTGTTACATCTTCCAAATTTCCTCTGGTCTGTGACAGTTTCTCAGGCTTTCTTTATTTTTTATTTTTTGATGACCTTGACAGTTTTGAGGAGTACTAGTCAGGTATTTTGGAGAACCTTCCTCAGTTGGGTTTTTCTGATGTTTTTCCCATGGTTAAACAGAGGTTACTTGGTTTGAGGAGGAAGACCAGAGAGTAAAGTCACAATTTCATCGCATGATGTTCAGGGTACATATCATCTACATAACTTAGTAATGATGATGTTAGCCCTGATTATCTTGGTGAGGTAGTACTTGCCGGATTTCTTATACACAGAGTCACATCCCCCACCCCTTGCTTTCCATATATTGTATTCTTTGGGAGCAAGTCAATAAGTATAGCCTCTACTCAAGGGGCAGCGATTTAAGCCCTAGCTTCTAGTGTGTGTGTGTGTGTGTGCGCGCGCACGCACACACACGCGCGCGCAGGCATTGGGAGTGGTATCTATATAAAGTTGTTGGAATTTTTCTGCATAGGAGACTTGCTTATTTGCTCCCATTTACCTATTTATTCAATTATTTACTTACATATAAGGATGAATGGACTCACGGTTATTTATTTTATACTTTGGATTATAATCCAACACTATGTTATTTGCTTTGCTGCTCAAATGGTTCCAGCTTTTGTCACTGAGAGTTCTCTCAGGCTGGCTGCTGTGTCCCTTTGACAATACCTCTTCCTTTTATTTTTTGAGCATTTATTTTCTGTCACTACAAGAAGCTCCAGGTTTATCTTGCATTTTTGTTACCCCTCCCCCCAAATCAGGCATTTCTCCAAGGAGCCCTATTGGTATGACCAATGAAGATTTGGTTCTGGGTATACTCATCGCTACTGAGTGTCATTGCCAGGTATCAGCAAACAGAGCTCCATAATAATGTTTGCAGCCTAACTCATGAATACACCCACACACCTATAATTATATCCATCCATCTGTATCTATGCTAACCTAAACATAAATCCATATTAAAGTAGCCGAATCTAATCAAGTACCACATAGTACATTCTAGCCATTTCCTTACTTACCTGTAACTTTGCTCTGTAACAGTAAAAAAAAAAAATGGGCATTACCATCTGCCACTCATTTGCTTATTCAGTGCTAGTATAACTACTTAGCAGTTTCAGATTAACCCGCTCTAGCATGAGAAACAACCTTGTCAACTCAAGCACAGTGTTTATGTCTAGTCCTTTATTACTTTACACTTACTGTTTCCATTCAAAGCACTGTTTCTAAAGTTCCTCAAGCTAGTGTCTTCTTTCCTGTACCCTCTTCAATGAGGTTATGTCATATATGTGTGATTGCTGGACTCTATGGTCACATTCTGCATTCTATCCCAGGATCCTCTGACCTTCTGGTTTATTTTGTTGTTGCTGTTTTTTGAAACTGCATATATTAGTTACTCCTTGTGCTGCAAAGCTCTGTGGGCATTGACAAGTGCAAAGAATCATGTATTCACTGTTAGAGTGCCATACAAATTAGTGCCACCAGCTGCAAAAAAATATCTCCTGAGTTTCCTCTAGTCAAACATTACTCTCTTCTCAAACCCTTGATATCACTGATCCATTTTCTGTCCTTATACTTTGGTCTATTCTAGAATATAATATGGATGGAATCGTATAGTCTAGAGTCTTTCAGTTTGACTTCTTTCACTTAGCATAATATATTTAATGTTCACAAATTAATAGCCTAGTCTTTTTGCCTATTCTTTTTTTATTCCATAATGTGGAATTACTTATATGGAATGTAGTCATTGTTGAGGGCAGTGCATACATTAATGGATTGATTGACAAAATAGGGAATGCTCTGTTGAAGCCTCCCTTAGAGAAAGAAAGAATCATGTATATAACCTGGGACCTTTCCTCAGAGGAACAACACCCATGCTCACCTCACAGATTAACTTGGGAGAAATAATACCTCTGAACAGGGAATGATGAGCAGCCTTGGCAGAGGAAAGGATGAAACAGCTATAACTCAGCCTTAAAAATATCATGTCTATTTCAGCAGTTTTCTATGTCATTTCAGTTGTATTTTCCCTGTTTACTACTTTTTTTTTTGAGACAGAGTCTCGCTCTGTTACCCAGGCTGGAGCGCAGTGGTACAATCTTGGCTCAATGCAACCCCCGTCTCCTGGATTCAAGTGATTCTCCTGCCTCAGCCTCCTTAGTAGCTACGACTACAGGTATGCACCACCATGCCCAGCTAATTTTTGTATTTTTAATGGATACAGGGTTTCACCATGTTAGTCAGGCTGGTCTCAAACTCCTGACCTCGTGATCCACCCGCCTCATCCTCCCAAAGTACTGGGATTACAGGCATGAGCCACCTGGCCTGGCCTTGTTTACCACTTCTCTATTCTCAGGGTGGTCGTCAAGCCCTCTTAGACATCTATTCTGCTACCTTCTATGGATTTAAACCCCTGGCCTCCTTTCCTATTCAATAATGTATTGCACTGTGTTTTAAAGAAAAGATAAACAATTTATTTATATCATAGTGTATCAACTAAAAGTCTTTCCTTCTAGACAGAAATTACACTCTTGTACATTTTCTACTCTTTCTCTTTATGAACAATAGGCAGGTTACTCAAACAAAATGCTATCAGGAATTCCTGGTTTCTCCAAAAGTAGCTTCCTGGTAGTTTAATCTCAGGCATTTGTGTTGACAGATGTGCCACATGAGTAAAGACTGTGAGGTACACCAAGATCTTAAAGTGCCTTCTGAATCACTGGACCTACTTGGATAATCCTTTAGCAAAAATCTTATCTTATCCAGACTTTTTCTGAACTTGATAAACAATATTTAACTATACTAGATTTTTTCATATTCAGTGTTACCTCTGGCTGTATATCCCAGAAAAATATTATTCCTTTAAATTCTATCAATCTTAAACAATATTCCAATTAATCTTTCTTGCCTGCTCCCCACCCCTTCCCATCTCTGAATATACAAAATATTCAATCTGGTGTCATGGAATCATTTCCAGCATCTTAACTTTGGAAAGAGTCTAGGTCACCTCTTCTTTTTACTGAGTGTAAACTGAAACCCAGAGTTGACTTTGACAATGATATTTAACAAATCTGGGATTTGAACCCAAGTCTCCTTTCTTCCAGGCTAGGTTCTCTTTCTATGGTACACTTTAGACACTTTTGAGCTAAACAAAATAGTACCAGACAGCAATGCAATGCTAGTATGTGATGTCACAACCCAGCAAATTGGTCATTGGTCATTGTGTTGCATATTTCTACTGTGCTCCACTCTCAGCAAATAGTTGCTGAATGTACAGAATATGGATAATTCTAGATTCCAATTTCAATTTCAGTACACGCTTGCTATATGATTTAACTTCATTCTTTATTTCATCACCTGTTCTCTTATTTATAATAGGGATACTATCACTTGATGGTATTTCGTGATCCCCTTTCCCCTAGAATTGTAGATGCAGATGGAAGGAGGGGCTACAGAACAGTTTTAAAACATCCTAATGCCCTCATCAAACACGCTGCTTTCAGTAGACAGACATGTGTAAATATGATATGCATTAAGAACGTTTAGCCACATTCATCATTGAATGCTAAGTAAAGCATGAAGATTATTTCAAAAATGATCAGAGAAGAACAAGCTAAAACTCTAGAGAAAGTTTCTGGAAGAAGAGAACTATGAAACACATCTAGGAAAAAGCAATAGATGTAACTAGATGGAGGGAAGAAAGAGATAATCACCAGTTCATCATTTACTGGACAACTGAGGATCAGAGATTACCTGTATGCCTTAAGATGCTACCATCTTTGGGGTCAGGATGGCAATTGTGAATACAGAAGAAAAGACTCTATGATCATATCAAATTGGTATCCCAATCATTTGTTTGAAATTTATGTGCAGGAAACCTATTAGTTCATCTTAGGCAAATTAACAAATGGTTGTGATGGGGAATAGACTGTTAGTCTTGGAAATTCATGACAAGGACACAGGTAATTTAGAAGGAAAACCATCCTTTCTTGTGTGATTCCTTTGAGATAAGAACATTATTAAATATCAACTTTAGAAGTTCTGGGTCCTTTAAATCTCCCTGCTTTCATACTAAAACCCTTCCAATTTCATTAATGAGTTAATTGGATAGGCTTTAAACTAACACTTCATTTTTGGGAAATACTGAAATAATGAAATTTACATGTCAAAAAGAGGCATCTATCTATCCTAAAATGGATTAAAAAGAGAACTATCATAGCTATGTGTCTAGGTCTATACTATCTATAAATATTTTTAAATGACTAAGAATAATATAATGAAGGTCTATTAAATAGAGTTTTTTTCTGTCATTAATTGTGCTATAAATATCTTACATTTAGAAAATTAATAAACAAAAGGAATAAACAGCAATTTCATAGGGATTTTTGTCTCCCAAGTATGTTCGTTAAGATTACAATGGGAGATTAGAGGGTCACTATTTCATCATGCAAATTAATGTGTGGGCTCAAACTGGAAACCTGCTGTTTCTGTGCACTTGTCACCACATACCCAGAGAATTGTGTTCAGTTTACATGCAAATTTATAGCGGTAAACTCGATAAATAGAATCCTATATGTTTTTTAATACAGAAGGAGAAATGTTAATATTACTATGAGCTAAATGCTATTTAGAAGAAAAGATAAAGACTACCAATTGAATAAGAAACATTGTTTAAAAATGTAGTCGTATTTATTGTCTTTATTTCGGATCTTAGGCTTATAGGAATTATAAGACATCTAACACTGGGGATTATCCAACCTTTGTAAGTCACTGTCTCTTAATCCATAAAACATCGAGATTAATCTTTACCTAACAGATAAGGATGTGACGATTTAATGTGATGATTTAATACAGTAACATGTGTTAAAAAGTTGGCATGATTCCTGATATGCAAAGTACTAATAAATGCTAGTTACTTAACTATTTTGGGGGTAAATTTTACTTTTAAATTTGGTTGATAATAAATTAAGAAGGAAGGATGCTACAAACAACAGCTAGAAGAAATAAATCTAGCTTTGTATGGTGGGAAAAAAGGAATAAGTGATGTAGGACACTTTAAAGTACTATTAGTAATACATTAGTAATACTATTTAGATACAAAATACAAATTTCTTGAATTTAAACACATGTATCTCAAATTAATTACAATTTTTACGTAAATACTCCTCCCGAAATCTAAAAAGCAGGATACTTTCAAATTAATAATCAGCATTCTATATTTTTCTTAAAAATGAAATGTATGAGTCAGAAAACTAACCATATTGGACTTTCAATATTTAAATTGAAAGATAGGTGTAGAAGAGAAAAGTTGCTGGAAATATAGTAAAATTTTGATAGCGGCTGTCATCTCAGGGTGGGAAGACTGAGGGTGCTTTATATTTTAGGCCAGTGCTTCTCAAACTTTAATGTGCACACAAATCACCCAAGTATCTTGTTAAAGGGAGACTCTGATTCAATAGTTCTGGGTGGGGCCTGGGATGCTAGAGTTCCAAAAAGCGCTCAGGTGATGAGGATGATGCTGGTCTGAGGGTTACACTATGTATACAAAGGGGTTAGTGCATTTTCTAGATCTTCCACAATCAGGGTTATCTTTACAATAAAATAGGGTGAGATATGTTTTTCTGTATAAGAAAAGTCAGCATTATATTTATATACATACATATATCATAGTATTAAATATGCATTTTATTAGCTACGTATAATATGGTATTAAATGTACTATATGTATTGTGTTCTATGCATACATACATAGTGCAAAGTATATTTACATTATATATACACATATCGTATTAAAATTATTTGATGTTATAGTTGGCTGTTGGTAACTACATGTTCGTTTCCCCATTCCGTACGAAGGTGAAACATTTCTTCAGCTTAACTAAAATGATGACTTTCATGTATGTCACCATTTTGGTACACCTGCTTCTTTAGCATCATGTTCTTACTATGAGGCTATAAGCCTTAGAGTTATTGATGAACAAATCTGAACACTACAAAAAATATGGTGTGGTTACAAACAATTGAAAAGAAGAAATATTAATCAACCCATAGTAAAAAAAATGAAAGCAAAACCAAGAGGCCAACCAACCAAACAAAAGGGCAAAGAAACTAAAGCATGTCCTAAGACAGTCTTTTCTTGGATTTAGTTTTCATGCTTAGTATTTGAAAATGTTTGTTGATGGTATAAATGTATCACTCTTTAAATAAAGCACACGCCCTTCTGTTTCAGTGAAAATGATTAACTTAGTGTTAATAAGCAGGGGATTACAAAATGTAAATGTTTGTTAAAAACAAATTTTGCCCAACCCAAAAAAGGAAAAGAAAAGAAGACCAGTTAAATCAGAACCAAGGCAATATTTGTTTTGCTGACACAGGTTTCACTTTATGGAATTGTAAGTGGCAAAGCAGTAATAATGAAAATCCAAACATGCAGAATTTTCCAACACAGTTTAACCAGGCTTCCAAATAGAAGAACAACTAGTTATAATTGTCTGCTTCTGGTGTTTATTAAAGCAAAATTGTGCATTTTTATGGAGATCAATAATACAATAACTGCAAGAGGATTGGTGAATTTTATGCCATGGAACCTCCAGGCATTAGAAATCAATGCAACCCAATCCATTTCAGTTTGAAGCCATGGTGCTCATTGTCTTTCCATTGTATCCAGGACCAGCTCAGCATCTGTTCAGGCTCCCAGTGACAGTGGCCATATTTCATAGTGCTCCTTCCGCAGGCTGTTGGCTGGTGATAAGCTATAATGGATCTGTCTGTGAGAACAGCTGTCTCCCCTTGTTCCCCGAGAAGAGATGAAAAAGTGCCTCTGCTCTCATAGACTGTATTAACCTTGACAATAATGAAGTGTATAATTAACAGCTTTGCCCTAATAGGACCCTGGACCCTGCATCTCTTTTTCAAAAACAATATCTTCTGTGTGCCTCAAACGTGTTTCATTTTGTCTTTTAGGTAAATATACCTCAGGAGGTTGATAAGCTGAATGTTTCCCCAACTGAAGTATGAACCAAGATCCTCTCAGAACGTGTGTACTTTTAAATTGTCTATCCACATTCTTACCCTGTTTGTAAAGAAACAGTTTCCTTGTTTTTATTAAGGCAAATAGGTGGAAACATCAGGGAACATAGTCACAACAAACAGATTTGATCTACTGAGATCCTGACAGGAAGAAATGGTAACTCTTGTTTGGATTTTGTAATATCATTATATATTTTCATTTGATATTATTAATAGATATTTTACATATTTTCTTTCAGTTCTCTACATATACCTTTCATTTGGTAACAACAGTGGGTGGGGCTAATTGGGTAAATATTTGATAATCCCATATCCCTGGAAAATGAGAGAATTCAGGCAGCATATTTCAGAATCGAGGTGGTGGTAAGAGTTTCTAATCAGAAAATCCTTTAACAAATTATGCAATAATCTTAATCACATGGGATCCAAACAAGCCTATTTCTGTTTTTTTGTTTGTTTGTTTTTTGTTTTTTTAGATGGAGTTTCACTGTTGTTGACCAGGCTGGAGTGCAATGGTGCAATCTCTGCTTACTGCAACCTCTGCCTCCCTGGTTCAAGTGATTCTCCTGCCTCAGGCCCCCAAGTAGCTGGGATTACAGACATGCACCACCATGCCCAGCTAGTTTTGTATTTTCAGTAGAGATGGGGTTTCACCATGTTGGCCAGGCTGGTCTCAGCAAATTTAGGTTACTCATAAAGGTAAGGCACCCGTCTCTTTCTATTCTAAGACTTTAAAACATTTTGTCTTTAAAAATCAAGATATTTTAATATATTACAATTTTTTTTAGAAGACAAGATCTTGCTCTGTCATCCAGGCTGGAGTATAGTGGTGCAATCATAACTCACTATAACTTCAGACTCCTGGACTTAAGTTAATCTGGGTAGCTAGGAATACAGGCATGTGCCAAAATGCCTGGTTAATTAAAAAACATTTTGTAGAGAGAAGGTCTCATTAAGTTGCCCAGGATGGTTTCAAACTCCTGGCCTCAAGTGATCTCATGCTATAGCCTCCTGAAGTGCTGGGATTATAGATATGAGCCACCAGGCCAAGAATTGTTTTTAATGTGCTACTAGGAAATCTAAAATTAAATACGTGGTTTGCATTTGTGGTTTGCATTTTATTTGTGTTGAGCAGAATTGATCTAGAACAGAAAGTCAGCAAACTATGGCTCATGGGCCACATCTGGCTGTCTGGCTGTTTTTGTAAATATTTACATATAGTGAATGTATGGCTGGATTTTTGTACCACAGTGGTAGGGTTGAGCTGCATGAGAGACCACATGGCCTACAAAAATACTTACTATCAGGCCCTTTACAGAAAAAGTTTGCTAAACCCTGATCTAGATATACAGTTCTCATTTTTGGAGGAAAAACTCTTCTAGTATTTGATTCATGAACTGTGCCAACAAAAGAAGTAAGCCTCCCCAAAAGTTGAATGTGCTTTATTAGAGGGAGGGAGTCATATGGAATCACAGGACATGAAACACGGTTCTCTCCACTTCTGAAGTGCAGTTTGTTGGCGAAGTCAATTGACTAGAATAAACAGCCCAAATAAACAACCCAACCCTGTTTGCAAATGAGTTTTTCTGGAACAGCAATCCGAGAAGCGGACTGGCCAAGTTATTTCTAGGTGGTAAGGTCACCTTAGGCAACAGTTGGTGTTGTGGGCATAAATAAGAATCCATAATTTCGTCCCTATACCCATCATTTCCTCACATCGTATGATGTGAACTTTAAAGAGTTTGTGAACTTATCAATAAAATGACTGCCACCAGTCTGTAAATTGGTTCAATAGAGTTTCTAGTTTGAACATGGATTAAACACTTGCTGTGTGCCAAGATGATTAGAAGTATTTTTCCCATATATAATCATCATAATATGGCTCCAAGGTATGGCATTATTACGCTTTTATAAGAAGCAGGAAAGTGAGGCTCAGAGAGGCCAAGGAACTTTCCCAGTGTCACTCAGCTGGCAGGTGGAAGGTTTGAAAGCAAGGCCCACACCTGCCTATTACAAATGCTGCCTCTCCATAGAATGTGAAAACCACAACACCCTTTCAGCACCCTCAACTTAAACTCTCAGGAGGAGAAAGAACAGTCAAAGCTCAGAAGGACAAGCTCCAAACTTTTTGTGTTACAATGAAAGGAATGTAAGTGTATACTATGGAAGGCCGAATATAAAATATTCCCAGAATCAAAGCTTTTTAAAGAAAGGACATTTAAAACTCAGAATTTATGGGAATTGGGGAAAAATAAGTTGACTGTTCTTTGAAATATTAGCCTTTAAAGCAACTTGAAAATTCTTTCTCTATAACAAAGGAACTATCTTGTTACATTGCATTTACTTAAGATTCTGACATTTTAAAAGTTAATAGTAATAAAACATGTAGTCTACATATCAATTGCAACTATCTTCCCAAACCGATTAAATTATGCTCTAAACATTGCTAATACGCAATGCTAAAGGCCAAAATTATTTGCTTTCTCATATAGCACAGGCATATTTATTCTAAATTTGGCCAAGAAAAATTTACCTTTGCATGTCCTAAATTTAAATTTCCGTTGTTGTTGTTGTTTTACCTGACATTTCAAGCAATTTTTACAAATGTGGAAATTATCTCTTGTAGGCATAATAAATGTTAAGAAACTTGTTAATCTAGAAATAAAATAGGTAGGCAGTCAAATAACATTTTAAAATATAAAGTTGGTGTTGTAACTATGTACTGTACTTCATATTTCAGAAATTGACTGTTCTTAGATGCCAAGAAAAAAGTATGCACCATGCAAAAAATAGAGGAGAAAAGTTGGGATCCAAATCTTCTATATGTCTCAGAAATTTGAAACTTCTAAGCCCATTAAATATTGAGGTCATCATGAACATAAAGACGGAGAGAATAGACTCTGAGGTCTCTAAAAGCGGGGCTGGGGGATGGGGGATGAAGAATGAAGGTTGAAAAATTACCTGTTGGGTACAATGTTCAATACTTGGGTGATGGGTACACTAGAAGCAGAACCCCCACCACTATGCATGTAATGTCCATGCAACAAACAAGCACATTACCTTAGTCAGCTTTACCAAACATTCCTTGATATTCATTACAAATTTCTCTTTGGTGATCAAAGTCACAATACCAGTTACCCCTAGGGGAAAGGTACTCATTGGGATGGGGCCCAAGGGAACTTTCTGTTCTTGGTCTTGATCTTGGTTGTGGTCACATGAATACATACATATGTAGAAATTTGGCATACTGTACATTTATGATTTGTATCTCATATTACATATAAATTATTCCTTTGTCAAAATACATTGAAATTACACTAAACCAAAGGTTGCTTGACTTTTCTAGCAAATATTCAGCACTCTATGGGCAGCTTCTGCAAAGGCGGGACACTGGATATATTCAGAACAGGTGTTTGCCAGGCAGTTGCCATGCAAGTAGGTAGATAGCAATGGGCACTAGAATGTGGATGAACCATGCAGTATAAGTTGAAAGGAGATTATTAAAGGAGGGTGCTGATAAGTAAGGAGAATGCAGCAAGGTCAAAGGCTGAAGGTCTAAGGGAGAAAGAACAGGTGTTTTGGGATATGGCTGTGGGTGGGTGGCTGCGTCAGAGGGGAGGAAAATCCTCTCTCTTGAGCCCAATTAGAGATACAAGCCTGCAGCTGAAATATTCCAGTAACTCTTAGCAAATGCCTAAGAAATGATGCTATTAATACTGTTAAGAGTTGGCAGAGGCTGGGCACAGTGGCTCACATGTTATCCAAGCACTTTGTGTGGCTGAGGTGGGAGGATTGCTTGAGGCCAGGACTTCCAGACCAGCCTGGGCAACATAGCTAGATCCCATTTCTAAAAAACAAAAAAGTTCTCTGGGCATGGTGGCAAGTGCCTGTGGTCCTAGCTACTCAAGAGGCTGAGGTGGGAGGATCCCTTGAGCCCAGGAGTTGGAGTTTGCAGTGAGCTATAATCATACCACTGTACTCTGGCCTGAATGATAGAGTAAGACCCTGTATTTAAAAAAAAAAAAAAGAGTTGGTAGGGTAGGCTCCTTTCATCCTCAATCTCTTCACCAATCCAACCAGTGGAGCCTGATGCCTCTCTATTTACTAACTTGGCTCACCCAGAGAAACCTCCAAGAGTATGGTGCTTTCCCTTTCTTTCTTTCTTTCTTTTTTTTTTTTAAATTTTAAGTTCTGGGATATATGTGCAGAAGGTGCAGGTTTGTTACATCTGGGTTTTAAGCCCAGCCTTGCATGCATTAGGTATTTGTCCTAATGCTCTCCCTCCTCTTGTCCCCCACACCCTGATAGGCCCCAGTGTGTGATGTTCCCCTCCCTATGTCCATTTGTTCTCATTGTTCAACTCCCTTCAACCACTGTAAAAGACAATGTGGTGATTCTTCAAGGTGCTTTCCTTTTGCACAGCAGAAATGCTACTCTACAGCATTTCTTTCATTTAGATAAGCTACATACAGAATCAAATCATGTCTTTCCTTTTTGCAAAATGAGACATTTATCCCAAGGATATCTATCTCTCTCTATTTATCTAGGGGTAAGAGATGTGTTCACATTTAAAAGATTTTATTCCTTTGAAACCCAATGGAAGGTTTAAGAATGTACCTAGTTTCTAATAGGCCCTAGGAAAGGCTAAAGCAGAGAGAGATTCTGCTTCACCTGGCAGCTTCAATTGTAGTGGCTCCCAGCCAGGCACATTGGAATCATCAGGGTGGAGGCCAAGGTCTCTTCCCAGACCAATTACATCTCTGATCATGGTTCTAGGGTTGGGTAATTTCTGAAGCTCTTCAGGGGATTCCAACGGGCAGCCAAGTTTGGGAACCATATTGCTAGAACTTCTCCTCCTGCCACTCAAAGTTTGGTCCCCAGGCCAGCACTATCACTATCACCAGGAAGCTTGTCAGGAATGCAGAATCTCAGCTCTATCCAGATCTACTGAATCACAGTCTGCATTTAAAAAAAAACCTCCAGGTAATTAATATGTACATTGAAGTCCGAACAGCACTGGTCAACCAAGACAACCTACAGGTCACATTTGCAGGCTTCCAAATTAGCCTGCCTGGGGGAGGTGTTCTGCTTCATGGCAACATCCTGTCCCTCATTAAAGAATTTCATCTAAGTTCCTTAATTTGTTGACACACTGATTAATGCATAACCTGCTGACATTGAAAAGGATGCTGATTTGCTTCTGAATTATAAAGTTTTGCTGGTTTGTATCTGAATCATAAAGTTCCACTGATTGTCTTACACGTAGATGTGTTAGCTTGCATGTTACAATCTGCAGACGATGACTATAACCTCTGTATTGTACCCTCCAATGAAAAAGGACAACTCTGATATGGGAGTCCCTTTCCTTTCGCCCCCAAACTTTATTATAAAAGCATTCTAACTCCCTACCCCCTGCTATCCCTCCCCTAGTTCCCTACCCCCTGACAGGCCCCCTCAGGGGAGGGATTGCATTAGGAGAAATACTGAATGTAGATGACAGTGTGATGGATGCAACAAACCACCATGGCACATGTATACCTACGTAACAAAACTGCACATTCTGCACGTGTACCCCAGCACTTAAAGTATAATAACAATAAATAAATAAATAAATAGCATTCTAACTTGTAACAGACCTTGGATCATTCCCAACGTTGCTGGTGTGTTTTCTCAGGTCAAGCCTCACATTTGACTTCCAATAAATCTTTTTATCAAATTCTGTCTTGACAGCCCTAATTTTGGTCAACAACCATTTGCCTTTGATTTACCCCTTACTCCTAAGCTCCGCTTTTCATGATCCAAACCATGTCAACTCGATAGGGATTTTAAAATCAGTCAATTCTCTCTGTATATATATAAAATCATGTATTTATTACAGAGAGAATTTACAGATATACATATATATATATACACTATACACACATATAAACATATATTTAGATGTATGTATGTTTAGGTATATTTAGATGTGTGTGTGTGTGTGTGTGTGTATATATATATATGGAGAGAGAGAGTATTAAAGAAAAAATATCTAGCCCTTAAACTCCAGATTAATAGGGGCATTCTTTCATTTAATAAAAAAAAAAAGAAACAGTAATTCAAAACAGAAAGGGAAAAATGATTGATTCACAACACCAAGGGCACCTCTTGGCATTATGCTCCCGGAATGCGTTCTGTGACTAAATGATGGAGGGTATTTATCCCATGTCTTCATCCCAGAGGGCAAGTTTAAGTCCAGAATGCAGGACTCTGAAAAGAGTTTACTGAATAATCCCATTGACTCCCTCAATGATATTAACAGAACAGCAGGAACCCTTGTACCAACCAAGAGAGATAATCCACTTCTTTCCTCCCTAAGCTGCCTTGACAAATTGAAACTCCTCTTGTCTAAGTTATATCTTAGATAAAGCTTAGTTATATCTTAGATAAAGCAATACACACACATCAGAAGAGACTCAAGCAACATTATCCTTCCTGTTTCCAAAACTGTATTCTGTCAGTTGTGTTTTCACATAAAGACCATAGATTTAACAAAAAGACACTACAAGAAACATGAAATCCAGGGGTGTTTTTGGCCTAGGAATGTTATTGAAGACATAGTTCACTACTTCATCCAGTGTCCCCTAGAAAGGCTTCATGACACATTTATTTACATATTAGAGTTAGAAAGCTTGGCTTTCCTACAGGAAATTCTGCTTTTCCCACTCCCCTTTTCTACTGATAGAAATCTTGTAACTGTTTCAACTGGACTCCCCAGAGGCTTGAAAAAAATCAAATTTATATCTTAACTATTGATTTTGTTCATGTGTAAGGCTTTTAGTCTATTTGCATCCCCTTCTGTCTCTTCTTTCTTTCAAGATTTACATGTTTCTTGGCCTTCATTGTGGCACTATACAATTTGTCACACCTTTATCATGTGGAATTTAATTGTACATTAATGCCACTCCATTTGAGAAACAAAGTTGATTTTTAAAAAATTCCTCTCAATGACCACTTCTGGTATGTAACTTTCTTCCCTTATGAAAACATATTTAAATATTCCTCAGCAATTTTTAAATCCCTCGATCCTACATCTGACCGAGGCTGCTGGAGCAGGTTCACCAACTAGCGCCTTCCGAAAGCTGTATTGGGAAAATACTACACCACCGCACAGAGAGGAAACCATATAAAAAGCTGCCAATGTCTTTAGCACCTTGGAAAAAGACTACAGAGACGTCATGGCTTGAGGAGCTTTAAAAATCCTTTAGCCCAGACTGTACCCAAGAGCAAATATTTAATAAATAAGAATCTCTGGGTTAAAGACAAGGCAGTGGTAGTTTTAAACCTCCCCCAGGTGATTCCACTGAGTATCGAGCTTGAAAACCAGTGTTCTAATGCAATGCATCTTAAACCCTAAGGGCATAGTTGGCACACAAATCCCTCAGGCATCTTCTTAAACAGCAGACTCCAATGAAGCAGGTCTGGCATAGGGCTCAAGATTCTGAATTACTAACAAGTTCTTAGGTGAGGCCAATACTGCTGGCTGCAGCGCATGCTTTGAGTTGCAAGGTCCCAAAGAATAGATTGTGTTCTCTGGTGGCTGAACTGGGGTTTACATATTCCAGGGAAAATGAGATCACCACCATGTCCTAGAGAGAATGCTGGATTATAAATTTGGCAATCTGGATTCTAGTCCAAGTTCCGTCTGTGGCAACTATGAAGTCTTCACCAAATCACTTTCCCTCGCTGGGTCTATGGTCATTGTCCGTACTAAGAGGGTCTCCCTAGCATCCTTCTAGCTCCAAAATTCTGTTGCTTTGAAAACTCTCTCCATGTCTTAGTTCTCCATGTCTCAGCTGCTCCAGATAGTTACGGCTCCTACAAAGTGCAAAGCAGTTGGCTTGATTGAAAAACAATTTGATAGGTGCTTACCTACTGGGAGAGAAAATCATATTCACAAACTGGGGTTTGTGTACACTTTCCTTCACTTTTAAATTCCTGAACCAAGCACTGACCCTTTATGTGAACAAATCCTAGGTTACTTACATGAGCACATCCTGCCACATGCCATTTGGTGTCCTGACATATTCTTAACAATGTCAAACCTAAACTTGAGTAGGTTGATGCAAAAGTGCTTCCAATTCTCCTCTCTTGTCTGTATATATGTCCTTTGCAGTGTGACTCTGTGGCTCTTCCCATTAGGAAATAGTCTTTTTCCCTTTCCCTCAACTTTGGGTTTAGCTGTGGCCAATGGAATACAGCAGACATGATGTTGTGCTATTCAAGTTTACGTTTCTAGAGGCTGTGCAGCTTTGAATCCTGCCTGGCTGCCACGTGTACAAATCCATACTAGCCTGATGAATGATGAAAGACACAAGAAACAGAGATGAATCTTTCCAGCTGAAGCCATGCTAGGCCAGCCAGCCTCTAGCTAACTCAGCAGCTGATGTGAGTGAACCCTGATGAGGCTAGAAGAACCGTGGGTAAAGAACAGGCCAAACTGTCAACTTGCAGAATTGTGAGGAACAATAAACACTTTAAAAAGATATATTTAAGTTCCAGGATACATGTGCAGGATATGCAGTTTTATTACATAGGTAAATGTGTGCCATGGTGGCTTGCTGTACCTATCAACCCATCACCTAGGTATTAAGCCCTGCATGCATTAGCTATTTATCCTAATGCTCTCCCTCCCCCAACAACAGGCCCCAGCATGTGTTGTTCCTCTTCCTGTCTCCCTGTGTCCATGTATTCCATTGTTTAGCTCCCACTTATGAGTGAGGACATGTGGTGTTTGGTTTTTTTTGTTCCTGTGTTAGTTTACTGAGGATAATGGCTTTTAGCTTCATCCATGTCCTTGCAAAGGGCATGATCTCATTTTCTTATGGCTGCGTAGTATTCCATGGTGTATATGTATCACACTTTCTTTATCCAGTCTATCATTGATGGGCATTTGGGTTGATCCCATGTCTTTGCTTTGTAAATAGTGCTGTAATAAACATATACACACATGCATCGTTATAATAACATGATTTATATTTCTTTGAGTATATACCTAGCAATGGGATTGCTGGGTCAAATAGTATTTCTGGTTCTAGATCCTTGAGGAATCACCACACTGTCTTCCACAATCGTTGAACTAATCTGCATTTCTATCAACAGTGTAAAAACATTCCTATTGCTCCATAGCCTCACCAGCATCTGTTGTTTCTTGACTTTTTAATAATCTCCATTCTGACTGGCATGAGATGGTATCTCATTATGGTTTTAATTTGCATTTCTCTGATGATTAGTGATGTTGAGCTTTTTTTCCCATATGCTTGTTGGCTGTATAAATGTCTTCTTTTGAAAAGTGTCAGTTCATGTTCTTTGCCCACTTTTGATGGGGTTGTCTGACTTTCTTTTAAATTTGAATAAATGCTTATTGTTTTAAGCTCTTTTTATAATGTGGTAAACATACATAAAATTTACCATTTTAACTATTTCTAGGTGTAAAATTTGGTGATATTAAGTAAATTCACAATGTTGTACAACCATCACTGTTATTCCTTTCTGGAACTTTTTTTTTTATCCTCTCACATAAAAACTTTGTTCACATTAAATAAAAACTCCCTTCTCTCCAGCCCCTTGTAACCTTAAATCTACTTTCTGTCTCTATGACTTTGGCTATCTAGGTTCATATAAGTGAAATTACACAAGACTTGTTATTTTGTTTCTGGTTTATTTCACTTAGGATAATGTTTACAAGGTCCATCCATGTTGTAACGTGTATAAGAATTTCATTCCTTTTAAAAGTTGAATAATATCTACCACTTTTTGTTTATCCATTCATTCAGCTGTCAACAGACCTTTGGATTGTTGTATCTTTTGGCTGTCATGAATAATGCTCCTGTAATCTGTTTTAGTCCTTGTTTTGAACTATTTTGGGTGTACTGAAAAGTGGGGTTTCCGGATCTTAGAGTTAAGTCCATGTTTAATCTTCTGAAGAATCAATAAACTGTTTTCAACAGCAGCTGCACCATTTGATATTCCCATCACCAATGCATGACGATGCCAGTCTCCACATCCTTGAAACACTTGTTATTTCCCATTAAAAATATTGTTTTGATAATAGCCATCCTAATGGATGTGAAGTGGTATCTCATTGTGATTTTGATTTGCACTTTCTCAGACTATGTTGAGTTCTTTTTCCCACACTTATTGGCCATCTATATATCTTCTTTGGACATATAGATAGATATTTATCTATCTATGTCTTTTGCCTGTATTTGAATTGGGCTGTTTCTTTTTATTGTTGATGAGTTGTTACAATTTTTAAATATATTCTAGGTGTTAAACTCTTAACAGATGTATTATTTGTTAATATTTTCTCCCATTATATGGTTTGTATTTTCACTCTCTTAACAGTATAACTCTGTGCAAAAAGTTTTATGTTTTGATGAGTCTAATTTATCAATTTTTTTTTCCTCTTGGTGCTTGTACTTTTGGTGTAAATTTTAAAGAAATAATTACTAAATCCAGTATCATGAAGCTTCCTCCAATATTTTCTTCTAAAAGTTTTATAGTTTTAACTTCTATGGTTACATTTTGACCCATTTTCAGTTAATTTCTGTATATGGTGTAAGATAAGGGGCACCTTCATTTCTTTTGCTTGTGGGTATCCAGTTTTATCAGAGCTATTTGTTGAAAAGATTATCCTTTCTCCATTAAATAGTCTTGGCTGTCTTGTGGAAAAGCATTTGACTACATATGTGAGAGTCTATTTCTGAGTTCTATATTATATTCCATTGGTCTAGATGTCTGTTCATATGCCAGCATAATATTGTTTTGGTTTCAATTGTAGTTTTGTAGTAAGTTTTGAGATCAGGAGGTGTGAATCCTCAACACTGTTCTTTTCTAAGAGTGTTTTGGCTATTTGAGTCCCTTGGGATTCTATATGAATTTTAGGGATGTTTTCCTATTTCTGTAAAAAACACTGTTGACATTTTGATAGGGATCGATTGAACCTATAGATCACTTTGGTAGCATTGTCACCTTAACAATATTATATCTTCCAATGTATGAACAGAAGATGTGTCTTTGTTTATGTATGTCTTCTTTCTCTCAGTAATGTTTTGTAGTTTGAATGTGTTTTAAGCTCTTTAGCTTCAGAGTGCTTTGTTTTACAAAATTATTTGTGATAACAGATGACCATTACTGATATTAGTCCAGGCCACTGACTCTAAGGCTGCTGATTTCCCCACTGTATAAAAAGCTCCCAGCAAGGGATTAACCTTTCTCATCTGCAAAACAGGTTGTCAAGGGAACAGTTTCTCTGCTGTTCTTACATTTCCCTGTAGAGTCTTCTACTGGAATAATACTTCTGTTCTCTCTCACCTCCCCTACTCATCTGCATGTGACAGGGAGTGTGGCTTATCTGACAGGGGAGAAAGGAGAACAGTCAGGGGCCACACATGGCTCAAAGGACCTTCTCATTTTTCCGGAGAGTTTTTCTGCTGTATAGCCTATATTTTCTACTTCCATTCAGTAAGGACCCAGAACATCTTTTCTGGAGGTTAAGAATCCCACTCTGACCCCAGACAGGCAGGTGATAAGTGTGTGTAAAGTGACTCCTCTGTAGCAGGCTGACCAGTATCAGCCTTGCAGAGCTCTCTCTTATATTTAAGCTGGAGTGGGAGGTGGTGGTGTATATTGCACAAGGCCTCCGTAGTAAATAGGGCTTTATAATAATAAAGCTGACATCTGGATTCCCATCTATCTTTCCCACAGCCTATTACAAGAGAGAGTCTGCAAAGACATTCACATTGCCCTAACCTCATGTATAAGCATAATAATTTGAGTTAGTCCTGGAAATGAGAGGAAAGCAAGCAGAATTTCCAAGAATTTAGAAATTGAGAAAGGGAGTTGCTACCAGAATGGAGGAAAGAGATTAGGAGACAAAAAGATTTAAAACAGAAAGCGTTGGTTCTACAACAAAAGAGTTGCCCTTCATTAATCACTACATACTATCATGTGTTTCTTGCATTTGATCTTCCAAATAGCCCTAGGAGATATATATATTATTATTACACCTCATCTTACAAACCAGAAAGAAGAAGTTACCAGCATTGCCCAAGGTTCCATAGCTTTTTAGTGGTTGTAGTAGATGAAATATTGTCTCAATTCTTCCCTCTCTCCCTGTGATGATGATAGATCTCACCTTCTGTCCGTGACTTTTTAGAGTTTCCCAGTAGAATGTGTGAAGCACAAAACCCTGACTCACACTGACTTCGAGCTTGGCCACGTGTCTTATTTTGGCCACTGGAATGTTGGTGAAATATATGCTGTCTCTCTCTCTCTCTCTCTCTCTATATATATATATATATATATATATATATATATATATATATATATATATATATATATATATTATAGACTGGATCTTTGTGAACCTTACCTGGGTAGTTACTGGTCCAAAAAAAAAAAAAAAAAAATTCCAAGAGGCATCCAGAACAGACCTGAACCCAACCTAAAACTCACAGTCAACTCTAGGTGAACTGAACCTCAAAGCAGAGTAACCCCACCAACTTAGGGCTCATGAGCAAAAAAAATAAATGCTGGTTGTTGTAAGTCATTAGCATTTAGGAGATTGTTTGCTATGTAGCATTTTTGCAACCATAGTTGACTAATATGGTGATCTCAGGATTAAACTCCAGGTATGTAGAATGCAGGGCCCTTGCTTCTAAATTTGCCACCATACAACCTAGGGAATAATGCTGCCCATAGCTAGCTGCATTGTACTCAGGCGGAGCAGAGCCCCTTGGTGTCTGGGATGTGCCTACTACAGATGCTCACCTGTTATGCATTAATCATTTTTATGGCTAGTGCTTCAGGCTGATTTGTCAGTCAGTTTCTGAGAATCTAAAAGTTCTTTTTGCATATCATTCTATTCTTATCGTTTTGCACTGCAGGACTTTTCCATGCTAGATTAGTAAAAAGCTTGGTTTACATGCAAGATTTGACAGAGCTGAGATTCAGAGCTGCTCCAAATCAGTCAAATGTGACCACAATATCTGAGCTGAGCGCAGAAAGGACCCTCTTTATCAATCAAAGTTCGGTTTCCTCTGAGGGAATAATTAGAACTGAATCCAAAGACATTCCCCAACCTGGTTGAATTGTACATGTAATAGAGCTTTAGCAGGCAAAACTATCCATTTATTCAATCTATTCTTACTAGAAAATAACCAAACAAAAACTGAAAGCAAGTAAACAAAACAAACAAAACAAAAATAAGATATCATCACTCACGAATTTTAGTTTCAATTCCTCTAAGTCACAGATGGTTGAGACAGAGGTGGCTTTGATGGGAAAGTCAATTTAATTTATTTTGCCTCATTTTATCTTGGCAAGGAACCCAGGAAGGTGGGAGGGACTACTTTCAACATGGAAGCGAAGGGTAGCAAGCTGGAAGGAACGGTGCCCTGGAGAGGAAAGATCCCAGATGCCTCAAGGGTAGACAATGGCCAAGTGGCCTACAGGCTACCTGCCAATGCCACAGTGACTTTCTGGGGAGATGGAGCTCTCAGGGAGCAATGCAAGCACTTTTTACCTTTCCTGGGAAGTGCTTCTAGGTGGGGAGGGAGAACACATTGGCAGCAGCAAGCTTTACCTGGTACGGAGGAGGTAGCGGTGTCAACTCCACCTTTTCTGTTTTCTTCTTCCTACTTCTGTGAACCCCTTCTACTCATTCCATCTCATTCCCTGAAGACTTCACATTTTGTCCTACTTACATCAGAGAATGAGCCCCTCCTGGCACCCAAAGTTTTCTCCCTCCCCCTGGCTGAATCCCCAGCTTACATACAGCTTCTGCCAGAGAAAAACAGTCCATATTGTTCTTCTTAATGACCTAATACCCGACCTGTATGTTAGTTTGGCAAAGCTGTGTACATCCTTACTCCATGACTGGGATTTCCTGACTCCAGATAGCTTATGGATTCAAGTTATTTTTCTAGATTTATGGATAACGTTAGAGTGCTTATTGTGTGCTGCTATACCACACCCTTTGAAGTGCATGCTCACCCCCCTCTCTGTATGTAATCTCCATAACAACCCTATGGAATTCGCACTATTATCCTCATTTGACAGAACCAGGAGGTAGAAAAGTTGTGCATCTGAACCCAGGCCGTCTGGCTACAGAACCCACATCTTAACTGCTACAGTCACATTGCTAGCATCATAAAAAGATGCTTTCCTTCCTGACAGTTGTGTTAAGAGCTTTGCATATATTTTCAAATTTAATCCACTCAAAAATTCTATAAGATTGGCAGCATTATTATCGTCACACCACAAATTATTGCTATCAGGGTAAATGCTTAAGCATACCCTTAGAATCACCCTGCATGGCAGATGCACCTCAATGTGCGTTCCAAGCTAGGGCACCCGGGAGTGGTTAACCTGATTAGTTCTTGTCAATAATAAACATCAGAGCCCCTGGCTCTTCTGCGGAACACAAGCCATCTAGGGCACTGAGTCCCTGAGTTTTGGGTTAAATGAAGGCTGCCAGTTGTAGGTCATTAGGAGGAGGGTGCTAAGTGAAAATGCTATATAAACTGCACGCTGTTTGCAGGCAGCTGCAGTGTTCCTGCCACTGGACCCTCTCCCCTGCATGTGAGCCCCCTAATAAAACCCTATGTCTCATTTTCTGGCTCTGGGTCTCTTCTCTGGCCTCTTGAACGTGGTGCCTTCGCTATTGAGGTTAACAGGGGTTTGACACAACAGCATATAGCATGAGGAAACTGAAGTATGGAGAAGGGTAAGCCACTCAGTGAAGGGCACAAAACTATAGCTTAAATGGAGGAATCGGATTTTGTAGCCAGGTGTCTCTAGAGCCCAAACGTGTTCTCTTAGTTAGAAATCCCTATTCACACCCCTGCATCCAAATTTGTGACCTCTGTGATTCCTCCTGCTTTGTGAGTCCCTCCCGCCTGATTTGCTTTGTCCCTTTGCCACCCACACACCAAAACGACACCTTTTACTCCTCCTTCTTTAGATATTTAGAGAAAAGATACCTGGCTGTCTTGGCAGTTTTCCTCCTCTAGAGGGGCCACGGAGTGCTGTAGGCTAGGCATTCTGTGGCAGGGGGAAAAGCCCAGGCTTGTACAATTCTACACTGGGGCATTATCTGGGATGCAGCTTTATTCAGAAGCACTAAGTATCCCAGTACAAGGAACTGTAGGGAGAACAGGTGTTCTAATTTGGGTTCCCTTGAAAGCAACTCAAGGAAGAAGAACTTTAGTTCAGGTTCTTTATTTGGGAGGAGATTCCAGAAAGCCACACGAAAGGCTGAAAAAAATGCAATGAAAATGAGAGAAATCCACATTGGGTGCCCCAGTGAGCTGGTTACCGCTGCAGGCAACTGGGCCTCCATGCCGCAGCAGAGCTGTGTCAAATGCAGGTCAGAGAAGTGGGGATGTTTATCCAACAACTTCCTTTTGACATTGGTTTAGGATTACCTCTGTGGGCATTCATTCCCTGGCATTTCTGGGCAGACGTGTTATGTCAGAGAAAGCCCTTGGACACAGAACAGAGAGAAGCTGTTAGTGTGCTTGAGATGAAACCACCAAAGCTACAGGTAAACTCAGGTGTGTTTAGGGAATATGAAGCAGAGCACCTTCGTAACTGCTGTAGCCAGCTTTGCACACGGATAGATGTAGGTTTGAATATCTGTTGTGTTACCTAACTATAAGGTCTTATGCAAACTATGGAAACCTCTCTGTAAATATTAGATTCCTTCCCTAAAAAAACACAGATAATGATATATTGCTAGATTGGAGGGAGGACCAAGTGAGACATGGTATGTGTTAACACCTGGTACAGTGCCAGTTATACAGTGGACAACTATTATTGCTTCCCTACCGGGTTAAAAGTGAAGAGAATTGCTGGGTGTGGTGGCTCATGCCTGTAATCCCAGGACTTTGGGAGGCTGAGGTGGGTGGATTACTTGAGACCAGGAGTTTGAGGCCAGCCTAGCCAACATAGTGAGACCCCCATTTCTACTAAAAGTACAAGAAATTAGCCAGGAATGGTGGTGCACGCCTGTAATCTCAGCTACTGAGGAGGCTGAGGTGGGAGAATTGCTTGAACCTGAGAGGCAGAGGTTGCAGTGAGCTAGCGCCTGAGTGACAGAGCAAAACCCCATCTCAAAAAAAAAAAAAAAAAAGTAAAGAGAATTTAGACAGACTAGATAGTCAAAAGTGTAACCACCAGTGCTACTCACTTTTCTTAAGTTTCTGGATACTTAGTAGCTTGATATGATTTGGGTCTGTGTCCCTGCCCAAATCTCATGTCAAATAGTAATCCCCAATGTTGGAGTTGGAGCCTGGTGGGAGGTGATTGGACCATGGGGGCGAACTTCTCATGAATGGTTTAGCACCATCCCCTTGGCACTATTCTCATGGTAGTGAGTGAGTTCTCACAAGGTCTCATTGTTTAAAAGTATGTAGCACCTCCTGCCTCCCTCTCTTCCTCCTGCTCTGTCCATTTGACATATCTGCTCTGCCTTTTCCTTCCCCCATGATTGTAAGTTTCCTGAGGCCTCCCTAGAAGCCAAGCAGATGCCAGCATCATGCTTCCTGTGCAGCCTACAGAACCGTGAGCCAATTAAACCTCTCTTCTTTATAAATTATCCAGTCTTAGTTCTTTGTAGCAGTGTGAGAATGGACTAATCCACAGATGTTTGTCGAGTGAAGGAAGGAGTAAAAGACCCCACATTTGGATGGTAGCCCAGGAGGGGCAATTAACTACAATTGTATACAGTGGCATGAATAGGGCTGAATCTCCTAATCATGATGCTGAATAAAAGAAATCAGGCACAATAGCACAGGTACTATAGAATTCCATTAAAATTAAGTTCAAAACCCAGCAAAATGTATGGTTGGCAGCAGTTAGCTATGGGGGTGACTGAGAATGGGAGCAGGTACAAGGTGAGAACTGCTGAGGTGGGTTTATAACATTGGGACTCTTGATCTGGTGTGTTTCCTTTGTGAGAATGTGTTGGGCTGTACACTTAATAGCTTGTGCACTTAAAAAAATATGTTAAATGTCAATTGAAACCTAAAACAAAAAATAAGGGTAGAAGAGTATAGGGCTTGGTTTTCAAGCATTGTAGGACCTGCCTCCCCATGAAATGAGAAATATAGAGGCACCAAGAGTAATTTCCTTCTGTGTGCTTCTAAAATAAAGTGACTTAAGAAAGCCAATCAATTTTAGAAAATTAACTGAAATTTAACATAAAAGATCTTTTGCTGACTTATGTTTTAAAAATGAAGGTCTATATTTCACATTCTCTAATAACCTCCTCCTCCCATACCTCTAATTACAGAGGAGAAAAGAGTAATGTTAGAGTTGAAAAGCCTCATGACCTTCGACTGAGTGATCAGCATGGGTGCCACCTGCCATGAAACACATCGAATCTGGAACAATGGGAAGGCCCACCGTGGCTTCTCTGAGGGTCCTGCCAAAGGTGCATCACCTGAACTTGACTATGAAGTGTCAGACAAAGCCAAATGGAAGGACATTCTGTAAAACAACCGGCCTGTGTTCTTCAGAAGTGCTGAGGTCAATACAAAGAAAGGCCGAGGAACTGTTCCAGAATCAGTAAGACTAAAAAGAGATATGACAACAAAATGTGGCATGTAATTTTCAACTGGATCTTCATTATTAGGGCAACTGGAAAACCTTCTTGAGGCCTGAGAAATAAGTGGCAGTAAGGCCTCAGGGTTAATGTCTTGATTTTGATGGTGGCATGTGGCTGTGTAGAAAATGCAGGCCTGGTGGCTCATGCCTATAATCCCAGCACTTTGGGAGGCGAAGGTGGGAGGATCACTTGGGCCCAGGAATTAAAGACCAGGCTACGCCACAAACGAAGACACTGTATTATTAAAATATTAAAAGAAAATTAGCCAGGCACGATAGGTAGCACGTGCCTGTAGTCCCAGCTACACAGGAGGCTAAGGCAGGGGGATAACTTGAGCCTGGGAGGTTGAGGCTGCAGTGAGCTATGATCATGTCACAGCACTCCAGCCTGGGCAATGGAGCAACATTCTGTCTCAAAAAACAAAACAAAGCAAAACAAAATCCAGAAAAGGAGAAAATGAAAATGATGCTTCTTTTTGGTACTATTGGTCAATTTAGACGGATTTAACAGAATGCCGCAGAGACTGAGTGGCTGGCTTTTAAACAATAGAAATCTATTTCTCACAGTTTTGGAGGCTAGGAAGCTCAAGATCAAGGTACCATCAGGTACAGTGTCTGGTGAGGGCACACTTTGGTTCACAGACAGCCATCTTCTCACTATAACCTCACACAAGGGAGCTCTATGGGGTCTCTTAGATAGGGACACTGATACCACTCATGAGGGCTCTGCCCTCATTGACCTAATCACCTGCCAAAGGCCCCACCACCAAATATCACCACATTGGGGGTAAGGATTCCAACATACGAATCTTGGACAGATACAAGCATTCAGTCTGTAACAGGCAGGTAACACACTATGGTATTTGGAAGGGACAGAATATCAGGTTGGCAACTTAATAGATTCAGGACACAAAGTTCTTTATATGGTACTTGCAAGTTTTCTGTACACTTGAGATTATTTGAAATAATGAAAAGTAAGAAAGTTTATATGAATGCCCCAGCCAAGAGGACTCCAGAGCTTGGAGGACAGACAATCAGTCCAAGAACATGAGGTGGAAGCATTCCTTCCTGGTGTGGATTTGAACTGACGAGGAATCTTCCATTGTTTCTAGGTAAGACGTGGTGTTCAGACACCCATGATCACAAGTGATGTCCTTTAATTTGGCTTTCAATCTCAAAAATCAAAGGAAAAATATTTAAAATATAAAATATCTTCCCTGCATGACAAGACAGGGTATTTTTTTTTTTTTTTTGGAGATGGAGTTTCACTCATGTTACCCAGGCTGGAGTGCAATGGCGCGATCTCGGCTCACCGCAACCTCCGCCTCCTGGGTTCAGGCAATTCTCCTGCCTCAGCCTCCCGAGTAGCTGGGATTACAGGCACGCACCACCATGCCCAGCTAATTTTTTGTATTTTTGGTAGAGACGGGGTTTCACCATGTTGACCAGGATGGTCTTGATCTCTTGACCTCGTGATCTACCGCCTCGGCCTCCCAAAGTGCTGGGATTACAGGCTTGAGCCACCACACCCGGCCCAGACAGGGTATTTTTAAGAGAAAAATGTGTGTGCAATGTGCACATATTCTGAAATTAAAGGCAAGATTAATAGAGGGATTCTAAAATGAATTAATTTATAGGAAGCTGCTGAAACACTATTTGAATCATTTAGATTAAATGTGCTTTACTGGACAGGGCCACTTCTACTGTGTTCTATTATCAGCAATAGATTGGCCCTGACAACCCTGATAAATTAAACTGTCCAGCTGCTGCTCGTTCATGTGATGCAGCTGGTAATTGAAACAAGAATAAAAGAGGAGAAAAGGAAAACCCTAGAAATGGAGGATCTTCTACATGACAAAAAATAAAGCAACATATCTGCAGATTTTGTGAATTAGTGATGCCTCTTCGCCAAATTGTACTTATTATCAGGAACATAGGAATTCAACCCACTGGTGGAAGGGCTCAGGACGAAAGAAGCGCTTTTCTTTGCAGTCAAACACCTGGGCTTTGTGTAATGGCACTCGCAACCACATGACGCTGGGTAGGAAGGTAAAAGCACTTTACACAGCCTCTCTAGTAATGAAGATGGACTTGCCTTTCCTTCCCCAGGCCCAGGTCAGCGGCTGTAATTTGCACACTGACTATTTGGCTTTTAGGTAGAGTCAGAGCCAAGAGAATGAGTCAAATGAAGATGTCACCTGCAGTTGCAGCCCCATTTGTCCTGCCCTAAGCAAATGAGCTAGTGCCACCACTTTCCAGACTGATGAAAATCAAAGATATCACAGTTTAACCTTGCACAAGTGCCCACATATCCAGGTCGATGGCAAAACCGAAGTGTGAAAACTTTGATATTTTCCAGGCAAAGACACTGAAGATGGCAGAGCAGGCCGAGATGCAAACTCTTTCTCTGCTTCTGCAAGGCCTGCGTTTATGGTGGGGGCCATATGGGGCAAATGAGTCCACCAGAGGCACAGTCCTGGAGTTCTGCTGCCAACCCTCAGCCACCAGCGGTCAAAGCCATCAGAGGCAGGGACATGAGGGTGTTTTTGCATTTGGCCACTGGCCATGCTATCCTGGAAGATTTTACACCAGCAAAACAAAAGATTAAAAATGACTATACATTTTGGCAAATTTTCAGTTTTAGGAATTTGGAAACCTTGGCCTGTATATTAGTTGGTGGAACTTTAGTGTAGACAATACATCTTGCTTTGTGAAGTTCAAATGGATGCTCAAAAATGGTTCCAAACGGAGTGGAAAGAAATCCAGACAGGACGGATAAATATGCAACACTCTAAATCCATTCTATGTAAGGTCTGTAATCAGCATGTGATGGGAGAAGAAGTAAATGCCAAATGGCACTTTTCCTTTGAGGTAACCAAGTGTAGTAGGTTTTATTTTGTTTTAAATAAGACACAGCCTTTGTTTTCTAAGAACACAAAACAAAATTTAAAAAAGACTCAAGCCTGCCCCCTGGTGTGAAGATAGATAAAAGCAACTGCAAGGGTTTAAAGGTATCTTCCCGAAAGTATCTTGGTGAGAGCTGAAATCACACTGATATAACAAAAACCTAATATATATAATCGGCTAATAAACCTCACACTTGTATTTGTATTGCATGTATTCAGAATTGGTATAGCGAGTATGGAGGACATCAAAGAAATGGAATAATTAGCCTGTGTCCTCTAGATAATCATTATTAAACACTTCCCTTGTATGCTGCCCCTAGGTAGAGCTTGAACGTAGCTTTGTACAAGAGCCTGCGGTGGCAGCTATCTCCGCTGTGTTTCTCTGCCCTTCCCAAACAAAACTGCCAGGCATGGGGTTTTGGTGTTGCTGCATTCCATGACTGTAGACCGATCTTGCAAGGTGCAGTGTGCTTGCAGCATTCTTACTTAAGATCAAATATATTATATATATTTAGCCAAATTGCAAGCAGGGGATGTACCTGATGTTTGAATTACAAATAGACAAATATAAGGTGCCAACATATGTAAATACCTAAGTTATTTCCTTTTTGGTCTTTGTAGCAGACTCTGTTGATAGGCTGCATGGATGGGCTTGGATTTCTTTAACTGTTCTGGTATGTCCCTTGCGTGGCATCTGTGTGCTTTGTTTATAATGGTCTGTGCCTGTAATTCATTGCTGCCTTTTGAATGTCTGTGTCTCTCCACATTTCACAGGTTGGGAGTGAAATGCCAGTGTGAGGTGGGGCTGTTAGGAGGTAGTTCCGCTTTCATGAATGAGATTAGCGCCCTTACGAAAGGGATAGAGGGAGCTAGGTGGGCCCATTTCCCCTCCATCTCTTCTGCCCTGGGAGGACATAGCCTTTGCCCCCTGTACCCTTTTTGTCTTTCAGTGTTCATTCAAATGGACATCTTGGAAGAGGACTGCACCCTCACCAGACACAAAACCTGCTAGCACCTTGATCCTAGACTTCCAGCCTCCAGAACTGTGAGAAATAAACTTTTATTATTTGTAAATTTTCCAATCCCTGTATTTTGTTATAGCAGCAGGAAAGGACCAAGATATTCATCTTCAGTGGACTGTCCTTGGCCTGTTATCATCCATTCACCTGCATAGGCAGAGGTGTGGTAATGCCGGGGAATAACATACCCTCTGGAATAGGGATTATTTTGAGCTGAGGCAATTGAGCTAAAGTGGATTCAGAATGAACCCTCTACTCTCATCCTGTCTGCCTGAAAACAAAACATAAAGTCCCATTATGAAGGTGCCCCCGCCCCACCCAAACTTCCATTCCAGTAAGTGGATAACAGCCTTATTACCAGAGATGAGATGGTACTGAAAGTCTACACAAACACACCTCACTCACTAGCCCTATCTTTTATTTGTTTCCCCATGTATTTACCTTCCCACATTTGCCACCTCAATCATCAAAAACCCTTTCCTTGTCACTTCTCTACATAATTATTCATCTTTGTTAAGATGCCATATAATCCCCAAGTTCTAATCACCCCTTTGAATTACCACCGAGTTCTCCTGCGTGTATACAAGCTCCATGTGCTAATACACTTCAGCCTGTCTGTTTTTGTTGTTGTTCTTAACTTATCTTTCATCAGTCTAATTTGCTGGGCCTCAGCCAAAGAACCCAGTGGAGAGAGGAAAAAGTTTTTCCTCCCGTATTATGGGAGTGTGACAGCCCAACTCTGCCTCAAGAAGGAAGAAACTCTGTGGTGTTATTTATGCTCCAGAGCTCCCCATGGATCAGACAGAGGCTGGGAACTTACTTGAGATTGTCTGTTGTTCACTTTTGCCCCTTTCCTGCTTATGTCCTTCATTTAATTGCCAGTTTTTCTTGGGAACACTTCCTCCATAAATCCTTTGTGCAGGAATTGCCAGTGTGATGTCTCTTCCAGGTAGCCATCCTGAGAAACCCCGTTCTCCTCTTTACAGGCACAACAATGTTATTCTGCCACCCCAATCCCCTGAGGCACAGGGTGTCTTGTCCCCCACAGAAAATGCTCCAGGGATGTGTGCCGATTAGACACTGGAACAGAGCAGACAGCAGACCCCCAAATTGAATGCTCTCACTGAAGGCCGTCCTCTGGGGCCACGCTGCCCTCAGCCCTTACACATGGATCCAGTTTTCTCTGGGCCTGGCACACTTAGCACATTTCCTCTTAATGTCCTCTCCATCTGGAGAGCACATTTCTCAGTGTATTTAGCCATTCTCACACTGCTATAAAGAAACACCTGAGACAGGGCAGTTTATAAAGAAAAGGGGCTTAATTGGCTCAAGGTTCTGCAGGCTGTACAAGAAGCATGAGATGGCATCTGCTCAGCTTCTGGGGAAGCCTCAGGAAACTCACAATCATGGCAGAAGGCGAAGAGGAAGCAGGCACGTCACATGGCCAGAGTAGAAGCAAGTGAGGGAAGTGTGCGGAGGGGCCGCACATTTGTTGAGCTTAAACTGTTGGTTTTTATGCATTTATTTATTTTTTGTAGAGCATAATGGACCTGGAGGAAAAGAAAAAGCCAACTCCATTTCCCCTCTACCCACCCTGTCCCACCTCAGGGAAAAACTGAGAAGCTGAAGCTCACAGTCCAGGGTGCAGGCTCAAGACAGACTGGGTCCTAATCGCAGGGCTATGGAACCCCTCCCTCCCCCACACCTCACCCAAGGCCGGTTTGCCACCGTTCCTGGTCCGGATCACTTCAGGTCAGGAATTCAAGACCAGCCTGGCCAACACAGTGAAACCCCATTTCTACTAAAAAATGCAAAAATTAGCTGGGCGTGGTGGCAGGTGCCTATAATCCAAGCTTCTCAGGAGGCTGAGGCAGGAGAATCGCTTAAATCCAGGAGGTGGAGGTTGCACTCCAGCCTAGGTGACAGAGTGAGACTCTGTCTTAAAAAAAAAAAGGTCTATTAAAGAAAATTCACAAAAACCAAAACCAGATGTAGGCTAGATTTGGCCAGAGGGCTATAGTTTGTCGAATCTTGACTTAGAATAAGTCCTTTGTTGAAAGAGTAAAAACAAAACCAACCAAGCAAAGTGTGTTCCAGTTACTGCTGCTGTATAATAACTCACCCCCAAACAACTACGTGATTTCGCATAATCATGTGGGTCAGGAATTTTGGAAGGGCATCTGCTGGGCAGTTGTCTGTCACTGCAGCCAGATGTTGGCTAGGGCTGCAGCCACCTGGGGGCACAAGGGCCCGGACATCCACGATGCTTGCTCACATGGGCTGGCAGTGGATGGTGACTCTTGCCTGGGGGCGTGGCTAGGTGGTCTGCTGGAGCAACACACGAAGCCTCTCCGTGCTGCATGCTTCCCCCACAGCAAGCACCTCAAGAAAACGGGGTGAAAGCTGCAAGGCCTTTCCTCATCTAGTGCTGAGAGGCCTGAGAGTAACTTCTCCATGCTTTTGGTTACAAGAGAATCATGAGCCAGTCCCACGTCAAGGGGAGGAAAGGTAGATACCACCTCTGATAGGAAGCACGTCAAAGACACTGTGGCCAGTTTTTAAAATAGAGCAAAAACTCTACTCCACTGTACTTCTACCTGGAAGCAGGGGGTGGGTAGAAATGAAATTAATACTTATCACTATGAACCAGGCATAATGTCAAGTACAGTATACATGTTAGCCCACAACAACTTCCTGAATTAAATAGGACAGTTTCCATATTACAGATGAGGAACTGGAAGCAGAGAGTTTGAGGTGCTCGCTCCGATTACAGCAGTAGCAAGTAGCAGATTCGAATGTCAACGCCAGATGTGCCTGATGTTTATCCTTCCAGATTCTTTTATGCTGCTGGGAACACAGCAAAGGCAAGTAGCACGTTGGGAAGGGAATCAGCGTTCTCTTCGGCTAAAACCTTTGTGCTCTTTATGGTAAGGTTTCTCAAACTTTAACAAATACACACATCCCTCCGGCATCTTGCTAAAATAAATTCTCATCCTTCAGGGCTGGGCTGGGGACTGAGATTCCACATCTAACAAGCTCCCAGGGGATGCTGCTGCTGCTAGCCTGTGGCTCACGCTGATGGCTATGGGGCTCTACAGCAAGGTGATATACTGGGGTGCAGTGCCAGATATGGCCCGGAGACCCAAGCAAAGCATGCCTCCTTCCTCAGGAGCTGGATAACCTTCCCAATTCTGGGGTAGTGAGAGCCTAAGGACAGACGTCCAGGGGTGGGAGGTGGGTGGAATGTGGTTGAATTCCTTGGCGGTCCGTTCCACGATGCCAGTAGGGAAAGGAGGTTAGAAATTGCCATTTTCTTCTGGGAAAGTCTTTTTGTTTATTCTTTCACTTTGGTTTTTCTGGAGTTATATAAAAATATAGACAACTGTAAAAAGTTGGAGCATTGCAACTGTGTGTGATTCAGACAGAACAAGCCTGAGAGGCATAACTGAGTCCAGAAAAAATGCCAAGTCATAAATCAAAAGGGAGATCAAACTAATTATTCCAAGTGAGTCAATGGCACTGCATTTGTTTATCTCAGTACATGATCAGCTTCACTAATTAAAATGCAAATTTGATTGCATTTATAACTGGTAACACTGACAAGTTAAAGCTTCAACACATCTGATGTGTGAGCTGTATAAACTTTTCGGAGACACTAGGTGGCACCCGTGTACTTTTCTTGACAAAGCCAGGCTGCTTTAACCATTTAAACTTCAGTCAGTGGAAAGAAACAAGTTAGCCTAGTTGTTCTCAAAGATATTGAGTCAGAACTCGGGATTGGGCCCAGATTTGCACCGTAAGTAATTATCCCCAGACAATTTTATTTTTATATTTAGTTAAGGTTAATGTGCTGACATTGGAAACAGCTAACACAGTTAAGTCCTTAATTGAAATATGAGAAAACTGAGGCTGAGAAATTTACTTAATTTGCAGGGCAGAGACCCAAGAATCCCAATTCTTATCTGAACAGGTCTTCTACCAAAGCATGAAAAATAAAACGGTGAAAGTTTTACATGATGTTTGTTGTCAAAGCGTCAAAGATACCTTTAAGCCTCTAAATTGTGTTCTGAAATTGAAGACACATCTTGGAAGAAAAGGTCGAACCTATCAAAAAGAAATTCCACAATGAATTAACATTCAGTGGAGCTAATATTGGTATAAGGAAAAATGAACATTATGTAAGTATGTAAAAGACAAATAGCCTTGTAATGTGGCTCTCACCCAGCTAGATGACAGCACATTCCAAGGAATATACAGTGCTGGCCGACACTAACAAGGGAGAAGGAACAGCAATAGGAAGTGCCAGAAGAAGATACAGTAAGTACTACAAAACTCCAACGGAGAGGTAGATGCTTAACCTACAAAGTTTACAGTTACTTTATGTGCACGGATGAAAAAAACATCAGGTACCCCCTAAGATAATTATTTCCCCTTTGGAGTAAACTTTCCTGGAAGGAAGGACTTATCCGTGATTTATTCAATGCTGTGTCCTCAGCACTGGGCTTGGTAAGCAGCTGGCATTTGTTGTAACAAAGATCCTGAAGAGGAAGAATGAAAATTTGAATTCGGGTCTCTTCAGAAGGATTGCAGAGAGCAGAAGGAGGATTCTGGGACCATCATGACCTACACAACACTCCCTTCTTTTCCATGTTTAACTCCAGGGTGACCAAATGGCATGTGAGTCTGATGGGCAGTTGAACCAGCAAGGCTTGGGTGCTGAGGACAACTCAACAGAGAGAGTTTGTGGGCTTGCTTCCACCTGGCTGGGGAAGAGACTGCGCTCTAGCTGCGCATGGGTGGACAGCAGGCTCAGGTCCTGGGAAGAACATGGCCCACAGTAATACGGGGACCCAATATTGTGAACTATGGCACCATGGATTTCCCAGCTCAGAAGAGGCAGTGCTTAAAAGCTACACAGTCTCTGCTCTGGAGGCTGGGAGAGTATGAGAGATGGGGAAGGAAGGGAGGGGCTTCCTCCAGGCATCTCAATGGAAAACTGAGGCTGCCTGCATCACACCATCAGACTCCAGCTGTGCTTTCTACTTTGTCTTCCCCTAATCATGGGACTACTACCACACAGAGAAAGGAAATAGCCGGAAAAAAATATGTGGGTATTAACATATTACAACCAGAGAGATTAGCAGATGGGGGTGGGGGGGTAAAAAGGGCTCAAAACAGATTAAACCCATACCCAACAAAGAACTACCGGAAGAGACAGATGATAACCTGAATGAAAATGCAACAAGAGCAACTCTGTTGATTCAAGCATGACACAAAAGAGCGTGTCTGGAAACAGGGGATTCAAAGCATGGATTGAAGGTGAAGATGGTCACTGCCGAGACGTGAGGTTGAAACTGACAAGTAGAAGAGACGTCTCAAAACCTATGCAAAAATACAAAAAAAAGAGGAAAGTCGTAAGGGGAAAAAGAGACTTAACATGCAAAATAAGGGAATGTCAGAAGAATAAAAGGAACAGATGGCGGGCATAATTGAACAAATAATAGACAATAATTTCCTGGAGCTAAGGACCTGAATAGGCAGCTTAAAAAATGTCATTAAGTTCAGGGCAGGACTGAATTTTTTTTTTATTTTAAAGAAAAGCACACTTAGGTATATCCTGAAACATTTTTAACTCTTAGAATAAAAAAGAGACTCTTATATATTTCCAAGAAAGAAAGAATGTTAATGGACTGATTTGAAAAAAAAAAAAAATTAAAAAACTTACATAGGCATATCCTAGAAAATTCCTTATTCTAAGAATAAAGAAAAACTCTTATATACTTCCAAGAAAGAATGAGAATACCAGTGGGCTTATTATCTAAAAACCTGAAGTTTAAAGAAGTACAGTCCTGCAGTTGACTTAGGGCTAAGTGTGGTGGCTGACGGCCCATGACAGCCGATACACTCCTCCTGAGAATGGCCCAGTTATCCAGAAAGTGCTCACAGCCTCATGCAGTAGGACCTGGGGTGTTATGCCCTTCTTTGGGGTGGTCTCAGCCAATGACTTACAGAAAAACAATAATAAAACTCAGAATTACTATCTCCAGGGGAGACAACCCCATGGTGCCATTGACACTCCAGAGCTCCTGAGGGCTCAGGCTCAGGCCAGACTGGAACTGAAACCACAGCTTTGTCCATAATATTCTTAGGCACTGTCCTGCCTACCTTACTCTGTCACAGGTGTATCCTGAGACATCTCCCTCAGTAAGTCACTTGCAGAAGAACCCCTGTCTGAGGTCCTGCTTCTACGAAACCCAATCTGAGAGGAAAAGACTGAGAAACCTATACTCAACCAAGATAGAATTCACTTATCAGCAAAGCCAAAACCAAATATACACATGATCGGATATCAGACTTAAGAAAGCAAAACATGATCATATATTAGAATCATCTCTAACCATTTTAGTGGTAATGCCAGTCCAGACTTTATCCAAATAACAGATGATCTAGATCTTTCCTTTCAATATGGTATCTACTAGACCCATCTATTTAAATTAAAATCAAATCAAATAAAAAATTCAATTCTGAGTCATTCTCATCATATTTCCAGAGTTCCATATCTCCATGTGTCTGGTGGCTATTTACATTATCACAGGAAGTTCTATAGGATAGTGCTAACCTAGACACTGACCTCAAGGTGAAGTAAAGATGAGGAGGAGGGGAAAACCTGTTAATTCAGGGGTGTCCAACCCCTAGGGCGTTGACCCATATCCGTACTGTCTGTGGACTGATCAGAAGCAGGCCGCACAGCAGGTGGTGAGTGGTGGGCGGGCGAGCATTACCAATGAGCTCCGCCTCTTGTCAGATCAGCAGCGGCATTAGATTCTCATAGGGGTGTGAACCCTATGGTGAACTCAGCATGCAAGGATCTAGGCCGTGTGCTCCTTATGAGAATCTAATGCCTGATTATCTGAGGTAGAACAGCTTTATCCTGAAACCATCACCAACCCTGTCTGTGGAAAAATTGTCTTCCATAAAACCGACCCCTGGTGCCAAAAATGTTGGGGACTGCTGTGTTAAGCAACACACCTGGTGTGCAGTGAGTCCGTATCTCTCTCTGTCTCTCTCTTTAATTGAATTAATTCTGAATGGATAAAGAAAGACTGTCTAGGAATGATGTATTATAAAATAGCTAAATAAGGGCTCTTAGGCCAGGCGTGGTGGCTCATGACTGTAATCCCAGCACTTTGGGAGGTTGAGGAGGGTGGATCACGAGGTCAGAAGTTCAAGACCAACCTGGCCAATATGGTAAAACCTCATCTCTACTAAAAATACAAAAATTAGCCAGGCGTGGTGGCACACACCTGTAGTCCCAGCTACTCAGGAGGCTGAGGCAGAGGAATCACTTGAATCTGGAGGTAGAGGTTGTAGTGAGCTGAGATTGTGCCACTGCACTCCAGCCTGGGCAACAGAGCGAGACTCTGTCTCAAAAAAAAAGGGGGGGACTCTTAAAACATAATGTACAGAAAATTCCAATAATAGTTTAGTGATGTACGTATAAAATGAATTCATCAACATCTAGGAGTTAGGGAAATAAACGTGTTTTAAAGTCTCTTTGTCACAGGGAGTAGAGAAGGGGAACAAGAGGAATGGATGACATTTGTCTAATTGTTTCAGCTTATTAGAATCAGAAATAGGGAGGATATATTGCATTTTGTGGGGAGAGATACAGTTAATATTATTAGGGGAGTTGGGAGTTTGTTTACAAATATAGTAAAAAAGAAAGATACATAATCACAAGAGCACAGAAAGTGGGGAGTCCATTAGTGGAATGGAAAAGTGGAAACTCCAAGTTAATAAAGGAGAGGAACAGAACAAAAAGCATTATGATCAAATCAGCAAGAAATAAGGAAAAGGAGAGAATAAAAATATATATTAAACAAAGCATTAAGTAGTATGGAAGAAATGAAATCAAGTAGATGAGTTATGATACTAAATAAAAATGTACCAAATTATTCCAGTAAATGTCAGATTGAATAAAGATAAAACAACATAAAACTAAACAACTGCATGCTACTATAAGAAAATGCTTACAGATACCCAAAGAAAGTACAATATTAGACTAAGGTAGGTACAAACAAAAAGAAATCAAGTTTGAAGGTATAAGACAAAGGGGCATTTAAAGTTAAATGCATTAAACAAACTGTTACTAATGCAAGAATTATTGCAATATAACAGGAAAATTAACAAAGGATTTGAATAGGAATTCACGGAATGAATGGTCCAATAGTTAACAAGATATAAAGAGATACTCAAGCACAATAGTGAAAAGAGAAAGGAAATAAAAACCACAATGAAATCCTCCTTAGAACTGCAAATATTCAATTTATAATACCAGGGCATGGTGAGGATGTAAGATGTGCAACCTTGTGCTTTACTGGTGGAGAGTACACTGGTACCATCATTCTGGAAAGCCATCTGTCAGTACTTACTAAATTCAATTGTATACATGCTTCATGATCCAACAATCCACTTTAGGGTCATAGTATGTCTTGTAGTCAAGACAATTTTAACCCAAAGCTGAATATGAGGTCCAATATTAGACAACAAAATATTATGAAAAATCACAATTCTAGAGAGAGACTTAAACATACTTCTTTCAAAATTAGGCAGACAAAGTTTTTGATGTAAAAATAAGAAGGCATAGGAGAACTATATCAGAAAATGTAACTTTTGTCGAGTCCTATGGAAATTTTAGCCTCTCCTGGTTATCAATATCTCAGTCACTGACATACTCAATCTCATCTCAGCAAGCACTGACATCATGCCTAGCCCATGCTGGGTATTCAGAAATGCTGAACAAATTGAATATTGAATACCTAACAAATGTATTGATATGGTGAGTGCATTAGAAAAGAGTAGAATTTGAACACTTGGAAGGTGCTTCTAGGAAAATTTTTTTTATGTCATGTCTCGGACGGGGTAGAAATATTATAGAGATAAAGGCAGCAGAATTTCTTCCAACTTACCTGTTTTCTTGAAATTAAGGTTCATGTTTTCTCCTTACCTCTCTGTCTTATAATGTACTAGTGTTCCCACTCTACCCTTGATAACTCACAGCCATCTCAAACACAGCTTTGTGCTTTCTGGAGTCTCCTGAGTTGGGTGGAGCATGCCTCAGCTCTGCCATTTAAGAGCTGTGTGACCGTTGGCAAGTCCTTTGTGTTCTTTGAGGCTCAGATCACCCAGTTTGTAAAATAAGGATAATAACTACTTCACGGAGGTTTAAATGGGGTAATGTGTATTCAAATATGTTACTATGAACCCCAGTCCTGTATTCCAAAGTGAGTTCACATCTCACAGAAACAGATTATGAATCTATTATCAGCAAGTAAGGATTCTTCACATTGGTTTATGGGCAACAGAACCTTATAACGGCCATAAAGTAGATGCAGGCCATTTACATCTACAGGTAGCCTTTCCTGAAGGTTAAAAAAGTATTACTACCACTACCACCACTGCCACCACCACATCCACCAGTCATCTCTACTGACATCACTGTCGCCACAGCTTCCATCACCACCTCTTTTACCACCTTCAAACACCTCCTTCACCATCAGTAACCACCACCATCTCCTCATATTTGATGAGAGCTCTTTTATCCTGAAGTTCTTGCTCTCCCCCATCCACCCCCTCTCATTTGACTTGATTTATGCTAGTTTAAAGCTAAGGGAATAATAATCCAGAGAGGATCTACCCTTAATTGAAGAGCTAACTTCAAATATGAGCCACTTTCTATAACACTGTGCCAAGAAGCTATGCACCATGCTGGGTGGTCCTCCAACATCTTCCCCTGCGGAACCATACCCACGAATAGTGTAGGACACAGTGCTGTGCCCAGGTTTTAGTGTGAAGTTATCAAAAGTAAGACTTTTTTGAATTTCACAATGATTTTTATTTGTCTTCATGTTTTATTCTTTGTCTTAGGGACAGATGTTTCTCAGGCTGGAGTACAGTGGCTATTCACAGGCACATCATAGCTCACTGCAGCCTTGAGCTCCTGAGCGCAAGTGATCCTCCTGCCTCAGACTCCTCAGTAGCTGGGACTACAGGTGCCTGCCCTGTGCCTGGCTCTGTTTTCATTTTTTTCCCTGTGATCTCCTCGGTTTAATTTCTCTCTTGTTGTTGACAATTTATAGGCTTGTCAAATCCTTGGCTTTATTTTTACTCATTAACTTGAAAATCTGTAGCACAGCTGATGGGTTAAAAAATAGCTTCCTGTTTTAGGTTCATTGTTCCCCTAATCAAATCAGTGACAAAACCATGAAGATCATAGGATTTGGATGGTGAAAAAATCATAGCATTCAAGACTGCAGGTGCCATCAGCTAACTGGACTAACTGGGCTCTGAAAGTGCAAGGAGGGAATATAAATAGGCCAAGTAACTATGGGTGTAATTGTACATTCAAAAACTCTACCTTTACACAAAAGAATGGAGTGTCTTACCTGGTTGAAGACAATGAAATTATCAATAAAAAATAAACTAACTATCAATATACATTTCCAATGAGGGTTTTAAAATCATGACACATCTGTAGAAGTCTTATGGGGCCACTAAAACTAATATTGCAAACCCCAAACAAACAAAAACAGAAAAATAAATCAATAAAAAAAATAATAAAAATACTGTTGCAGTCAGTGTAATGAGACTTGAAGTTCATAGTTCCCAAACTGTATGCCAAGGTACCCCAGGGAACTGCAGCAAGCTCACAATGATGTGGCAGGATATTTTACAATTTTGAAGAAAACAACAATATTTAACCTACCGGATGCCTTCTAAATTACTGGTGCATCTTTTAACATTAGATTATGCTACATGTATTTCGATGACATCAGATGTAAAGCGGTGTATTTGGCAGTTGCAGCAAACAACAACAACAAAAGTCCTTTGTGAAAATCCACGTGGGGCAGGAAACGAGGGTGAGGGTGTTGTATCCAACCTGGTTCCAAGGTTGAAGAAGTGAGGCAGTGTCCAGCAGTCCTGCCCATTTCACCAATGCTTCAGAATAAAAGTTTTTTATAAATTTCAATTTACATGTATTTGTTGATTGACATACTTACTTGTTTGGACTGAACTATCTAATAAAAGGGAATGGCTTTTTTTTTTTTTTCTAGGAGGTGCTATGACAAGTTACTAAGAACAAAGAAACTTTGGTAACCCCTTAAATTTGGTGAAAAAATGAAACCAAAACTGTGTAAATATAGTCAACAATCTCTCATGTGTACGTGTGTGTGTGTGTGTGTGTGTGTGTGCGTGTGTGTATGCATATGTGTTTATGTTAAAATGGTGTAATAGATACACCAAAATTCAAAATTCAAAAAAAAAAATGACAGGTCTTATTTTTCTCCATAGTTTGCTAATTTTGCTAAGCTGCCTATGATGAATGCTTAGTACTCTCATATGGTAAAAACATAAAAATGAAAGGTTTTTAGAAATAACTCTCAAAGGAAGCACATTTTCTTCTATAGATAAAAATATCTGCTAAACATACCACAGGGTTTCATTTCTAGAGAAGGTTTATCACATTCAGCTGTTTCTCCAGCTTTCTGCTCTAACCTAAGTAGGATCTAGCTTTAGGACACGGAGATGTTAAAGAAAGCTATTTCCACATGCATCCCTCCTTGGTGTTGTTTAAAAAGTACTCCATTTCCCCACTCTTACAGACTTCAGAAAGTGAACTGGGAGTGGGGTTTCCAGCCAATGAAGTTTCCAGCCTCACAGCTCATATGTCCAGCAAAGATGCTGCTGATCGCTCGGCAGGGGTGGTGAGGGCTGCTGATGTCAGATGCTGCTGCCCATAGTCACTCCTCTGCCTCCTGCTTCATGGTGGAAGCAATGGCCTGCAGCAGCCTGCAGGGTTCAGGTGAAAGACATCATTGGAGGCCTGCCCTTAGAAAATCCACACTTGAATGCACCTGTGAGTGAAAGATATCAGGGTACTTTTCCTTTTAATTTTTTTTTTTTTTTTAGATGGAGTCTTGCTCTGTCACCCAGGCTGGAGTGCTGTGGCACGATATCCACTCACTGCAACCTCCGTCTCCCAGGTTCAAGCAATTCCCCTGCCTCAGCCTCTAGAGTAGCTGGGATTACAGGTGCCCACCACCACGCATGGCTAATTTTTGTATTTTTAGTAGAGACAGGGCTTCACCATGTTGGCTAGGCTGGTCTCGAACTCCTGACCTCAAGTGATCCCCCTGGCTCTGCTTCCCAAAGTGCTGGGATTACAGGCATGAGCCATTGCACCTGGCCTTTCCATTCAAATTTATAAGAACTCTGAGAACTCATACTTGTATAGTTTAGAGAGTTACATATAGATTGTTCCAAATAGTATTCCTAAAATGATGGAGACATACGTGTATAATTTTTGTTTTATAAATTGAAAGCGAAAATATTGTTCTCTTCTTCAAAAGGGCAATTTTCATTATACTTTGTACACGTGACCATTAAATTTGCTTAATTTTTTTTTATTTCTTGACTGCTAATGTTTTAATGTATTAAGCTATTCAATCCTTACTCCAGCCCTATAAGATAGTAATGTTATATCCAGTTTTAACAGATAAGGAAACTGAAGCTCACAGAAGTTGAGTAACATGCACTAGGTCATATAGCTAGAATATGAAGAATCAAGATTTTTAACATTTATCTTGGACAGTTTGGCTCCAGAGGGCTCTTAAGCAATACACTGTCACTGCCTCTTTGTGAAGTTATTATTTTTTTACCTAGGGGTATTCATTAGGTATGACTATAAGATTACACTCTTCCATAAAATCCAAAGTTACATCTTCCCCAAATTTTCTAGGAAGTATAGTCATTTTGTTATTGAAGCTTTTATAACAAAATATTTATACTTCCATTATAACATTATATTATGTTTTCATTTGTCTTTACAATTCTTTCTCCCTCACTAGATTGTGCAGTCTGTGGAGATGAAGACCAAATACTGCTTTTTTTTCTCAGAATATAAGTGCACAATATTTATCAGTTAAAGAAATGAAAGCTGATATTATACTGATAGCAGTTGCCACCAGTACTGTGCCTTTATCCTCTCAGTCCACCCCAAGGCCACTTGCAGACATTTCCTATCCAGGCTGAAGGTTTCCTGAATCTCTCTACCACAGTGTCCTCTGGCTTTTGGAGAATGCTTGGCCAAGTGTGGAGTTGCCAAGGAATTAAATCCTGGGAGAAACCCACAACCAAGAGAGCTTGGAGTTGGTGGCCAGGTGTCCCAGCTTCCTTGCTCCTTGCTGGGCTACTTGTGAGGCGTGGTCCACGTGGTCTCAGAGCATTCCTGGCATTACTGAGCCTTCTTGCCCATGGGGTTGCCTGTTCATCAAGAAACCTTTATTGGCTTCTTCTCCTTTCTGGCCTTAGTACCCCATTCCCTCAGAGCTGCAAGGAAATGAATTTTGCCAACAACTTAAGTGGGCTTGGAAGTGGATTTCTGCCCAGTCACACCTCTGGATGGGAAGGCAGTGGAAAATGTGGCCCAGCTGACACTGCAATTTCAGCTTCCTGAGATCTGAGGCATCAGTGAAGCTGTGCCAGACTCCTGACCCATAGAAACTACAAGGATACTAACAAATGTGTGTTGTTTTCAGCTTTCAAATTACATTTATGGTAATTTGTTACGTAGCAATAGAAAACTAATACAGCTTTTGATACCTGGAAGTGGGGAACTACTATAGCAAATGCCTAAAAAACATGAGAGCTAGTTTGCTTGGGCTGTTACAAGAAAGTAACATGGACGGGGTGGCTTAAACAAGGGAAATTTGTTTCTCACAATTCTGGAGGCCAGAAGTCAGAGATTAAGGTGATGGGAGGGCTGTTTCTTCTAAGACCTCTCTCCTTGGCTTACAGGTGGCTGTCTTCTTATAGGTGGCTGTCTTCTTACCTGTATTCTCACATAGCCTTTTCCCTGTGTGGGGTCTCTTCCTCCTTCTCCCTTTTTTTTTTTTTAATATACATAGGTATACATGGGGTCTTGCTGTTTGTTCAGGCTGGTCTTGAACTCCTGGACTCAAGTGATCCTCCTGCCTTGGCCTCTCCAAGTGCTGGGATAACAGGTATGAGCCACCATGACCGAGCTCTTCCTTTTTTTTTTGTAATCACACCAGCCCTATTAGATTAGGGTCCTACCCTTGTGACCTCAAGTATCCTTAATTACCTCTCTAAAGTCCATATCTTTAAATAAAGTCACATAGGAGGTTCACACCTCAACGTAAGAATTTTGGGAGGGACACAATTCAATCCATAACAATGTGGAAGGGGTTTTGCAATCAGTTGAGTGAAAGCTGGGGAAATTTTGAGAAACATGGTAGAAAAAACCTAAATGCCATGAACAGACTCAGAGTAGAAATCTGGACATTGAGGATGCTGACAATGAAGGCTCAGAGGTGAGGCACATTCATTGGAACCTGGAGGAAGGAGGAAGGAAAATCTTTTGTTACATAAAGTTTGGTGAAATAGTCTCCTGAGGTTATGTGGAAAGCAGAATTGAAAGTGATAAACTTGGCTGCATAGCTGAAGAGATTTCCAAGAAAAGTGTTGAAGGAACCCCCTGCTTTCTTCTTTCTGCTTATAGTAAAATATGTGAGCAAAGAGGAAAATTGGGAGGACAATTTTTCTTAAAAAAGAGAATCAGAATCTGATGATGTAAAAATTTCCAATGATCTCTAGATGGCACAGATGCTAAAATGAAGAGATTCACTCTCAGGAAAGCATGCACCAGGGAAAAGTCTGAGTGTGACTGTATAGCTGTTTGTTAGAAACTTAGAAAAACCAAAAGACAAGAGTATGCAGTTACACAAAGGGATCGTAAGAAGTTAAGGATTTGCCCTACAGATCTCAGTTAAGCCAGAGAACCTCAAGGAAGCATACGAGCATTTTCCCTCAGTCATCTCAGAAGGAGACCAAGGAACAGGAAGGCTTATTTTGAAAATATCTGTGGACATGGCTTCACCTAATGGAATGAACTGCAGTGAATCCACACAAACTCTACAAAGTTCTGAAGAATTTGTTTCATCAGGAATACCGGCCACTTGGCCTGAAAGGGACAGAGAGAGGATGAAATAAAGGAGGCTATCAGACCCTTCCAATTCTACTAGCAATAGAAAGCATGCTGAAAAAAGGCTGCAAGCATGTGCTGCCTTTCATGAAAAAGGACAGAATCAAGAACACAGAGGGCGGAGCCTAAGCCACAGAGGGCCACTCCCAAGCCTTGAAACATAATCAGGGAACTCCTAAAATGTGCCTGACTGGATTTCAGAAGAGCTGCCGACCAGTAATTTCTTTTTACCTTCCATCCACTTGCCCTCACTTTGCCCTCATTTTGAATCAGAATTTTTACACCTGTTATCCTGCGCTATCCCACCATTACATGTTGGGAAGGCTGGGGCATATAATTTGTCCCTTTAGCTTCACAGGTTCATGGATGGAGAGGAATTGTGCCCTAGAAGCTGTATTTAATAGATTACACCCAAACACTCCATCAGTACCTAATCACAATTTAGATGAGGAGAGTTTGGACTTTGTGATGCTGCTGCAATGGGATGAGATTTTGGGATTTTGGCCTGGGATGAATGTATTTTGCATGTGGGAGTGACATTGGGAACCACTGCACACAGACCCTAGGGTGACCCCTCAATGATTCCCACCTCCTGGTGATCATGCCTTTGCATAAACCCCTCTCCACGAGTGTAGGCAGGATCTGTGGCTTGCTTCTAACGAATAGAATATAGTAAAGGTGACAGGCTGTCATTTCTATGTTATGTTACATGGCAAAGATGATGGGATGTCACTCTCATGGTTACCTTACATTATAGGGCAACACTGATGGGATATCACTTCTGTGAGGACATTATGATATGTATATAAACTCTAAGCCGACTAGCTCTTGCTTTCCTGCTAGCCTTGAAGAAGCAAGCTGTCATGCATTCTGCAGCTGCAAAGGAAAGAATTCTGCCCACAGAAATCTGACTAAATAAGCTTAGAAGTGGATTCTTCCCTGTTTGAGCCTCCAGATGGGAAAGGAGCCCAGCCGGCCCCCTAAATGTAGCCTTGTGAAACCTTGAGTAACAAGATCCTACTAAGCTGTGCCTAGAATCTGAACTCAGAGAAAATGTGATATTAAATATGTGTTCTTTGAAGGCATTAACATAGCGGTAATTGTCATGCAGTAATAGAAAGCTGATATGAAGATTCTCAATAGGTGATGGATTCAGTGATTATAGCAAACACTTAGGTGCCATCTTGGGCACAGCCTTTAACCTTACGGGTAACAGTATTAGCATCCAGTCAATTAGATTGTGATGTGCTGCTTGGAAATGATTTTAAAGTGATAGATTTATCATCAGCATAAAGTTGACAGCAAAATGCTGCCACTTAAAATTACACAACCAAATATTAAAAAGGATAGGATTTGATAGTCCCACTAAAGCAGCCTCCAGCTGCCATCTTAGTGTCCCAATTTCTATAAGATGCTAAATGAGAGATAAAATTAAATCTTTCAAGTTCTAAGCATGAGTGGGAGTCACAGAGAGCCACATGCCTTTTTTCTTTTGATTTAGAAGGATTATTTTCAGTTAGGTCACCACTGCTGAGAGAGAAGAGCTGTGGAAAAGATGTCCCCAAGAATATCATTTCACATTATATAGAATTTCCCAGCTATCAAAGCACAGCCATCCTTATTTGATGAGTTCAGCTGTTAGGAGTTCAGAGAGGGCCACTCTATGGGAAACCAACACAGTTCTGGAGACACGCTTGAGATCTTGGGGGTGTGCTGTTTGACCTAAAATATAATGAGCTCAGGGAGCATCGAGGCCATAGTGGAGACAGAGTGAGCAGCACACGTTTGAAGGTTCACTCATTTGCTTCTTGTTGTATGATTTCATTGACATTTCCTATTTAAATATTCTGCCTAACTTGCTTGAGAAACTGCATGGATTCAATGCATAATGAAAGACTCCACAAAGGGCTGTGAGTACTCCACAACTAGAAAATAAAGTCATATTGCAGTAATGATAGGGACTCATAGTCAGGTAGGTATTTATAATGATGTCCTCGTCAGATTCTCAAGGGAGAGCTCATGGGCTGAATCTGGGATTTCTGCATAATCAAATCAAAAGCATTCCTTTCCCACAGAAATAACATCTGACATCAATGTACTCTGTGGCCTTAGGAAAAACCACTGTACCTACCTGAGTCTCAGTTACACAATTTGCTAGGTGAAAAGGTAAGAAGGGAGCAATTTTGTTTTCTGACTTAGCATCAGTTATGCATGTAACAGTTTTTCATGTCCAAACATACTCATTATCAGGAGGCACAGTGGTGTGGTGATTATAAGCACAGGTCTTGGAGTCAGATAGGTGTCAGGTTTGAGTCCTGGACCTTTTCGTTTACAGAAGTGAGATCTTCAATAAATTATTTAATCTTCCTAAGACTTGCTTTCCTTACCCAAAAGAAACTATTCTCTACTTGAAAAGGCTAATTTGTAGGGACAAGTAAGATTGTGTATCAGTCAGTTGTCCTATAAGGTTGCATAACAAACAACCCCACACTCAGGTTCACACAATGAGGTTGGGGCTGGGTGGCTCTGATTCAAGTTTCAGGCATGCAGGCAGTATGTCACCTAAGGTGTATTCTTATGATGTTGGCATAAGCACAGACGGAAATCTTAGCTGTCCATTAGAAGTCTGCTCACATCACCCCACTGACCATGAAAGACACATGCAAATTCAAGGGGCAGGGAGAAGTACGAGGCTGTGGGGAGAAGAATGAAAAACTGAGCTTATTTATTTAGTTTTTTTTGGGACAGAGTGTCACTCCATTATCCAGGCTAGATTGCAGTGGTGTGATCTCTTCTCACTGCAGCCTCTACCTCTCACTGCACTGTGCCTCCTCAAGTGATTCTCATGCCTCAGCCTCTCAAGTAGCTGTGATTACGGGCATGCACCACCATGCCCCACTAATTTTTGTATTTTTAGTAGAGACTGGGTTTCCCCATGATGGCCAGCCTGGTCTTAAACTGGTGGCCTCAAGCGATCCACACCCCTTGGCCTCTCAAAGTGCTGGGTTTACAGGCGTGAGCCATCATGTCCAACTGAAAAATTGAGTTTAATGATTTAGTCTACCAGAGATAGTATATGTGAAGCACCTAAGGAACATTGCATCTGGTACATGGGGCCGTGAGTAATCGCAGGCATCTCTTATGATGATATTTTTTTGCTAACATTCTCCAGGCCTATCGGTCTTTCTTATGCTACTTGAGACAAACTGGAAAATGTCTCTTGCTCAAAAATACTACCACTCCACTTACCTGTCTGATATTGCAATATAAGTTTCTTTTTTTGGAATTATGTTTATCTTTTTCCTATGGCCCCCATTTCAAAAGCAAATACTTTGGGGGAGGGAATACGCAAAGTAATCATTAACATTTCTGTGAAGAAGAGCACAGGAGGAATAAACAAAGGGTATGGAGCAACCAAATGCAGCTGGGTTCCTGGTATTAGAACTGGGTTCTCCTTTTGGGAGGCCAAGGCTAGAAGACAGCCTGAGGCCAGGAGTTCGAGATCAGCCTGGGCAACATACGCAGAACCAGTGTTGACAAAAATAAATAAATAAATAAGTAATTGTGCACACCTGTGGTCCTATGTACTCACTTGGGAGGCTAAGGTGGGGAAGGATTGCTTGAGCCCAGGAGTCCAAGGGTGGCAGTGAGCTATGATCGTGCCACTGCACTCCAGCCTGGGTGACAGAGTGGGACCCTGTCACTAAATGAATAAATAATTTGGTTCAACTTAGAAATTGGGTAAATTTGAACAAATCAATTAATCATACTGAGCCAAGATTTATCTATACAACTGGGTTAAAACTATTTATAAATGCCACAAAAGAATAAATATTAAACATTTTGTACTCTGTAAAACACCATCCGATGTTTGGTAACCATACTCTCTTGATTTTGGTCAGGCCTGTTGCTTAAGAGATTTCAACAAAAACTGGAAACTACTATAGACTTGACACCTGCATTGCCTTCACACCAGCTTCTGCTCTGGGAATAGAGTTGGGTAAAACAATCAAGTGGAGGTACTCACAGGACCCCTCGGTATATGCAGTCCCAGGGTGGGTTCTTCTCTAACACTTTCTCCCAGGAGTTATAGTAGGAGAACACAGTCACTGCAAGAATGCTAGGAACAGCATTTTGAACCATGAGAAGAGGGCTTTAGAAATAGATCTAACCACCAATTGGTAGTAAATAACTTTTCAAAATAACCTATTGCTGACAATTGCTTTAAAATGGAACATTCAACTTGTGTTTACCTTGCTCTTGAGGGTGGCAGGAGATGTTAAGCATTTGATGGGGAAAAACTGAGAGCATTCATTCCCCTGGTCTCAGTGGCCCAATTTTAGCTGAGACCCTAGGAGCTGTCTTTCAAATGCCAGGACCATGGACCATGAATGTCCAGCTAGTCTTTGCTGGTTCCAGGGAGCTGCAGGTGTGGCATCACCCATGTGTGATTACAAGCTGTCACACTGTATAACAGGATGGCCCTGCCAAGAGGCTTGGAGGTGTGTGGTTAACACTGTCCCCCTTCCAAATGGAGAAAGTGGTGGGTACCTGCAACGACAAATTCCCTGGGGTGATACTATTTTCTCTGAAAACATCAGCTTTTGTTTTTTAGAGTAACAACTAGGCCATGTGAGCTTAAGTTTGTCCAAAGTTTAAGGAAACCTTAAAGTGTAAAACACTACAAAATACTGATGTAAATAAAGATGGTTCTTATTAGTGGCTGATGTAATTTTTTACTTTTAAAGGAGTGTATGTGTGTGAGAGAGAAACATTTATGGGGAGAGATGGTGTGCTGACATGGTGCACATCAAATACTAACCTCATTAATACAATGGAAAACTGCTTTTCTGAAGTTTGCAGATTGAATAGGATCGTAAAAATGAAGAAATGTAACAAATCTGGCTTTGGGCTTTGATTTCTTCTCTTATTTGGAAACGTTACCTTGCCCAGATCTCCTCAATTTAGGCAAATGAGAAAATGGGGGCCAATGTGATGTTTCTACTCCACAGTCTTTGTGATGGTGGGAGGGCTGAAAAGGCATATTGACACCGGAAGGAGGGATTCCAGGAAGTAATAGGCACTGAGAACAATCTGAGAGTCAAAGTCCATTGTCCTCACTGGTTTTGCAAGTATAAAAATAACAGAAACAACGTTAACAAAGGATCAGCAATCTCTCCTCCCATCGAGGGCCTTGGTTCTGAAGAACTCAGGGCAGTCCTTCTGAAGTGGCATTTTTGAGGAGAGGTTTTAAAACATAGGTAATCTGTCTAATGAATTTCATTTTATAATTACATTTTACTTTGCAATGAAATTAACTATCTTTATAACAAATACACTATTTCTTCTTTAAGAAGGGTTATATTTTTATTAAATGTCTTCTGATAATCATTATGTTGGAAGGACTTCCTGCATCCGAACTGTTCACAACCATTTAACTACCCGCTGCAGGATTACATATCAGATCAATATATTTGGTACCCTATACATTGTATCTGACCTTTAAATAAATCAATTCATTTTGTAATCGAACAATTTCTTGATCTAGGACCTGTGTCCTTCATGCACAGAGGTTTCACAAAATAGCAAAGTCCTGACTGTGGCTTCCCAAAGTGCCCCCATGCCATCCGATCCCTACTTGTCCACCTGGCAGTGCCCCCTATCCCTCTCCCCATCATGCCTGCTCTACCCCACAGCTTATCTGTTTTTCCTTTAATCTACTCAAGCTTGTTCCTGTCACAGGGTCTTGGCACTAGTTCTTCCTACTTCCTTTGAATATATCTTTTTCCAAGGTCTTCTCCTGGCTCCATTGTTACCTCCATAGAAGTGCCCTGATGTTCACTCAGATGAGAACTTAGAAATGAAAAGCTCAGCAAACGTCAAGACATTGAACTTCATGTTGTAAGAAAGATGCTTCTATACTCAACATTACATTTTAGCAGAAACAGATCTAAAAGAAGGGAGAGGCAAAAACCACACTGATTTAAGAGGATGGGAAAGTAATGGGGAATCTAATCTATGAGCTTTAAGAAGAGACCTGTAATGGGAGCCAGAAAAGTCATGAGGGGGCAGCCTCAGCTCTCAGAATTGCTGGGAGCTTCACTCGGCTAGGAGCGTGGCAAACATCTGGAAACAGTTTAAACTTCTTGGTGACAGCTCTCAGAAAGTAAAGGAATAGCCCCTTCTGGCTTAATTCTGACCAATGAGGCAGAGCACATCAGTTATGTGTAAATGAGAAGGGACCATGGGGAAAACTGTTACCTTAGGTGAAAGGGAAATAATGCTAGAAAATGTCAGATAGTTGCCCTGTATTTTGGGAAAACAGAATTTTAAAAATATTCAAGGAATAAGAGAATCCCATGGAAATAAAACTAAGAAAAATGATATAACTCTAAAATCAATGCAAAATTTGAGAATCACGAAAATAGCGAAAGGTAGAGAATTTCAGAGCAATTAAAGTTCTCAATCTTGGATGAGCTTTCAACATAAACTACAATAGGAGAGAAAATAAAACAGTGGTCTTCAAGAATGGGATGGCCAGACCTGAAGATTTACTTTTCTTGATTTTATGTGTGTGTGTGTGTGTGTGTGTGTGTGTGTGTTTTTAATAGAGAGGTTTTTAAATCAGTAGTCAGCAGTAGTTGATAAAAAAGGAAAAGACAGAAACTCAGCTTTAAAGGATTATAAAATACCGAGACTGGGCACAGCATGTAATCCCAGCACTTTGGGAGGCCAAGGCAGGCAGATCATGAGGTCAGGAGTTCAAGATCAGCCTGAACAACATAGTGAAATCCCATCTGTATTAAAAATACAAAAAATTAGCTGGGTGTGGTGGGGGGCACCTGTAATCTCAGCTATTCTCGAGGCTGAGGCAGGAGAATCACTTGAACCTGGGAGGTGGAGGTTGCAGTGAGCCAAGTTCACTCCATTGTACTCCAGCCCAGGCAATGGTCCAAGACTGTGTCTCAAAATAAAAATAATAATAAAAAAAAACACCTAAGACTACAAAGATAAAGAAAACTAAGTCAGAGCCAGTTTTGTGTTGGTATTCTCCGTGACTATTTAATCTTTAAAATACAAAAAGAAGATTGTTGGAAAGATTTTGAAGGCGAAATTAGAAAACAGATGGTAAATAAGGATCTAACAATCCTTATTTAAAGAACTTCAAAACAACTGGTTTAGAGAAATGATATGGTATACACTAAAAGGGATGGAATATTGTATTCAATAATCTTTGAAAAGGTTGTAGAGATTAGAAGATTGCTGGCCAACTGGAAAAGACAAAAGTCTCTATTTTCATTTAAAAAAACAAAAAAGTGAGTAGTGTGTGAAAGGCAAGTTGCAGAAGCCACAGGTAATCACATTTAATATAAGTCCCAAGACAGTGGTTCTCAAACTTTTTATCTCAGGAACCTCTTAAAATTATCGAGGACCTAAACGGGACCTTAGTTTATGTTATATCTGTTAATAGACACTGCATTCGATATTAAAACTGATAAACTTATTTATTTATTTATTTGAGGTAGGGTCTTGCTCTGTTACCCAGGTTGGAGTGCAGTGGCACAATCACGGCTCACTGTAGCTTTGGCCTCCTAGGCTCAAGTGATCCTTTCACCTTAGCCTCCAGAGTAGCTGGGATGACAGGTGCATACCAGCATGTCTGGCTAACTTTTTTTTTTTTTTAAGTGGAGATGAGGTCTTGCTATGTTTCCCAGGCTGATCTCAAACTCCTGAACTCAAGTGATCCTGCTTTGGCCTCTCAGAGTGCTGGATTACAAGCATGAGCCACTGTGCCCAGCCAAGAAAATTTAAAACATAAGAATATAAAGCACATGATCCATTAAGCATCCATCAATCAATGACATTATCACATGTAATGTAGCTTCTGAAAAACTCCATTGTATATACAGGAAACAATGAAAGTTAAAAAAGCAAACTTGAATTTTGTAGACTCCCTAAAAGAGTGTGAGGCACCCCCATAGGTTCAGACCACATTTTGAGAACTTTTCACCCTAGGCCCAAGAAGACATGACAATATTATTAATATTTGCAATAGCAAATACTTGACAATATCCCTTGGTATTGGAGAAATTAGTAATGGATAAATTGTGGGAAAAAAACTAGAATAATTTTTAAATAAAGTTATTTTCTTCACAACAGTGTGAATTTATCTCAAAACAATATTAAGTAAAAAAGCAAGTTAGAGGTTATATACATTATGACATCATTTAATAAAATTCAGATATGCCAAATAAAACTATCTAATATTACTTACATAATTCTACTTGAAAATTAAAAACAAATATGAAGCAAATATTAAGATACTTTTTTTTCATTTTAGGTAGAAGCTACAAAAGCTTTTAAATATTATCCCCTGTATTTTTTTTTAGCATTTTCAAATGATTTCTAGGCTGTAACAAAGAGAAAGGGTGATCATTATGTTCTGGCTTTAATCCACCTAGAACAGCAGTTCTTAAAAGTATGTCTATCCATCAGCAGCATTGGCAGCATCTGAGAGGTTGTGAGAAATGCGAGTTACCAGGCTCACTCCAGACCTACTGAATCAGGGCCCCTAGCGTGGAGCCTGGGAATCTGAGCTATAACAAGCCCCTCCAGGAAATTTTTGTGAAAGTCTTTAAGTTTGAGAACTACTGGGCAAGCACAAACAAATATGACCATTCAACCTGTCCTTTATATAATGCATCTAATTCAACACAAATTTTGGTAATATTGTTTATGATATTCTTTTTTTATTGCATTTTAGGTTTTGGGGTACATGTGAAGAACATGCAAGATTGTTGCATAGGTACACACATGGCAGTATGATTTGCTGCCTTCCTCCCCATCACCTATATCTGGTATTTCTCCCCATGCTATCTCTCCCCAACTCCCCACCTTCTGCTGTCCCTCCCCTATTTTCCCCTGACAGACCCCAGTGTGTGATGCTTCCCTCCCTGTGTCCATGTGTTCTCATTGTTCAATACCCACCTATGAGTGAGAACATGCAGTGTTTGATTTTCTGTTCTTGTGTCAGTTTGCTGAGAATGATGGTTTCCAGGTTCATCCATGTCCCTACAAAGGACACGAACTTATCGTTTTTTATGGCTGTATAGTATTCCATGGTGTATATGTGCCACATTTTCCCTGTCCAGCCTACCATTGACAGGCATTTGGGTTGGTTCCAGGTCTTTGCTATTGTAAACAGTGCTGCAATGAACATTCGTGTGCATGTGTCCTTATAGTAGAGCGATTTATAATACTTTGGATATATACCTAGTAATGGGATTGCTGGGTCAGCTTATGATGTTCTTACGGACAAAATGACATTAGATATAAAAGGAGTTTCTCAATGATATTTGCCAAATGTTTTAAAGGGAACCTTCCCCTGGGGTGTTCAGGTTAACTTGGCTAGCCTACATACTGCAGGGTTGAGCACACAAATTTTTGACATGCATACAAGCTAACTTGTGGCTTCTGGTTAAATTTCTGACAGTTTGGAAATCCCAGCCAGTGTAAACTCACATTTATTATACCTTATGTGGCTACATTCCTTTATACTACTTAAATCAAAGTTCTCAAAGTGTGATTCTCAGACCAGCAGCATCAGTACCACCTGGAAACTTACTAGAAATGCAAATTCTTGGGCCCAATCCCAGTTCTACTGAATTAGAAACTCTGAGAATGGAGCACAGCATTCTGTGTTTTATCAAACTCTTCAGGTGATTATGATCTACTGTATGGTTGGAGAAAACCTGGCTTAAATAAATCTACAGAGGAGAGGTGTGTCCTGGTAAGGACATTTGATTTACTTTACTCTTTGTAGGTGAGATCCGAGCTAGCTGGATCTTGTTTTTGTCATTCCTTGTCTGTTTTTATTTTTTTCCTAAGTGACACAATAGTGCCTGAAGTCTCATTTGCAGAAATCCAGGACCTGCTCTACACTTGAGATGTATCTTCCAGTCATCACCCAGTTAGCATTTAAGAGTCTATAACTAATATTTTAATATTTTCACTTCATATGGACTAAACACTCATGCATTTGGCATCATGGCTGGGAAGCCCACACAGCAAGTAAGAGAAGCACAAGGTTTAGCAGCTTACAAGTCAGGAAATCTTGCTCCAACTCTCAGTGGGACTGATTGTCAGAGAGGAAAGGATAATGAGCCAGCCCACCTAGGAGATGGAAGAAATGAGGTAAAAGGTTCTGCTAAGTCCCACATCCACTGAACATGATGGATTACCACTAAGATGAGAGCCTCTTTATTTGTTGCCAAACAGAACCTGCTAGGATTTGGACAAGTAAAAAACCATGGTGAAGTAAACGATACTTTGTCCTAACCAAATAACGCATACACTCTAACAAGACGGCACATGTCCTGGGTCTTCAGTTAGAATGTTCTTTAAGACTGCTTCTGTCTAGAATGTTTCTTATCCAATGATAATGGTAATGATACTCCAGGGTAAGAAAATAAGTCTTAGTTTCATGTGGGAATTTTTCCTTCACCATGGTGATAAATGGTAGAGGGTTTCTCAGTGCACACCGCTAATTCCATTTTCTAGGTTTTCTAAAATCGCGGGATATAAGAAAAATAATGAGCACATTTTTTCTAATTCTAACTTTTTAAAGATGTGGCCCACCTTATTATATGATCATTAGCGAAGTGTTAGCCTTCTCTTAGGGAGAAAATTACGTTCAATAGTAGGATATTGCCAAATACAAACTAGTAGAGTTGGTTAATTAGTCAGTTTCTAATAAATACCAATTGATATCTGTTTAAAGTGGCAGCCTCCTTTTCTTCCCAAAGATTCATCTTCTCAAATATACATTTGTTTGTGTACCTAATATTTTATTGGTTTGAAAGGTTTTGAAATCCTACCAGAAAATCAAACTCACTAAATGCAGAATTGTAAGACTCTGTATTGATCTTTGGGCAGAACAGACTCATATGTTCAATACCAGAATAGAATGACCAGCTCTATGCATGAACAATGGAATCACAGTTCTAATTTAGTCAGGTCGGGTGATATTTCATAAGCATTTTCCATAATGTATCAGCTGTGCTCTTTCTTTGCATCCCTTTAAAAATACATTCAGTTTTGTTCTGCACATTATTTAAATACAGTTTATGCCATAGTCGTGTTAACACAGAATAACATATTCAAATAGCACAGATGTCTACTAAAATAATGAGCAAGGAAAGAAACTGAACTTCATGCTTTGTATAGATTATGAAACTCTGGAATGATCCATTGGATAACATGATGATAAGCTTTAATGATGTTTAACTTCCATAGAAAACTTTTGGGCAATTGCCTGATAGTCTATAGAATTCTTATCATTCTGAAGTGCAGAAGAAAACTGCAATCCCTGGATTTTCTTTGTAGTAAAGTGGCATAACTGAAATTTTTGGGGTCGGCTTTCTGCTTACATGTAATTACTTTTACAAACATTATTGCCAAAAATTTCCTAGCTATATATTTAAGGTAAATTATATCTTATTCTAGGACTCAAATTATTTGCTTTTATTTGAAATAGCTCTCTCTTAGGCCATAAAGACAAATTTGAAAGCTATAAAGACAAATAAATATGAACATATGTATATACACACACATATTTGATTATAAATAGAACATGTATAAGTATATGCCTATATATGCATGTATGTAGATTTATAAATATTATCATTAAAATCTATCGGTAATAAATTTTATATAAAAGTTTAAATATTTTGAGAGAAAATAAAAGACAACAAAAGGTGGTCTAATGTTGGTCAGAGGCCATTGCCAGTATTAGCCAGAGTGGAAGGATAAAATGCTTCTGTATAAAGTTTAGCAAAAACACCATTTAAAGTCAAAATACAAATGTCCTATTTTGTGATTCCATTTTACATGTCTGATTTTTAAAAAATCACATCTAAAGCCAAAGTTCCTTTTCATGTGCTGCAATTTATAAGAAATGGTGAAAATTATAATCATTAAAGAATAATTGTGAATAATCTGTGAATGTTAAAAAATACATGCTTTAGGCATTTTATAGCTTGCTTATGAAGCTGATGCAGCGCATAAAATAAGAGCATGATTCTTAAGCCCACCCAAAGATGGAACGCTCGCCATACCTTCATAGGAGCCAGCTGTATGGGTGTGATACATGAAGGGTCCACCATAGGCTTTGGCCTGTTGGCCGTATCTGCTAACAGGCTGTGCCACTGCTGCGGAAGGCCGGTAAACTTCTGCTCTTGTGGGTCAAACCCAGTATGAACCCTGTGTTCAAAGTTGGATGGGCCAGATATTTCAATCTTTTTCTTTTTCTTCCCAAACATGATGCCAAAACCTGGGAAATGTAAATAGAAAAGATGCAGCTGTTTACATCTTGTCAGCAGAAGACCATAAGAAAGCAAATGTTCATTCATTCAGGGTAATATCTTTTCAGTTATTCCCCCAGATCCCGGCAGCAAAAGATAAAAGTTGAATTTTGAGGGTGTGTAAATTAGATAATCGTATTCGATTTTGTTATTGTTGCTGTTCTTGCCTTAAAGTTGCCATGTGGAGTATAGTTCCCTGCCCCGTTGACTTTGGTTTGGCCATGTGACCTGCTTTGACCAACAGACTATGGATGGAACAGACAGCTGGCAACTTCAGGGTGGAAGTTTTTGGAGGCATTGTGTGTTTCTACTTTTTCCTTGTGCTCGTGCCACTTGCCACAAAGATCTCTCTCTCAGGTAGATGACACTTCCCCAGCCTAGGTCTTGGAAGGAGAGATGCATGAGGGCAGACACAAGCCCAACCACCGGTCTGAAGTCAAGACCAGGCAAGCCCAACTGAGATATTGCTGACTCACAAATGAGAAATAAATGTATGTAATTAAGTCACTGATATTTTAGCTTTGTTTGTTATGTCGCATTATTCAAGCTGACACCGGGGAAAACATCTCAAAGTTTGGTATGTACTTAAAATCCAAAACATCTGTGTGGAATAAAATACAGGCACACATGAAAAATGGGTTGATAATGATATTCACCACATAAAAGATCAAACAAGTAAATATTTAGAAAGCACTTACAAAAACATCTGCCACAAAGTAAAGTACTTCAAGTATTAATTATACACCTCTGGACAAATATACAAGAAATTTGACTGACATTACCTGCAGAGAAGAGAACCAGGGGAAGAAGGCAGGGAGGAAGACTCATTTTTCACTATATATTATATTTACAATTTTTTACAGTGTACTTTACCTGTTTGAAACAACATAGCTTACCTAGGTGACCAGAATGCCTCTAGAAAATATGTAAAATAGGCAAAATGTGCTTTATGATGTTGAAAACACATAAGGAAACCTGAGTTTGCATCCCAGGTAGGTCACCTATTCACTGTGATTCCGGATAATGGCTTTTTCCTCTCTGCATCTACTTAGCTGTGAATAGAACAACCATTATCATTTTGAGAATCCTTACAACACTACCATGGGTGTTACAAAAGATGATGTTTTACTTTGGGAGGCCAAGGTGGACGATTAACCTGAGGTCGTGAGTTTGAGACCAGCCTGACCAATGTGGTGAAACCCCATCTCTACTAAAAATACAAAAATTAGCCAAGCATGGTGGTGTGTGGCTGAAATCCCAGCTACTCAGGAGGCTGAGGTGGGAGAATTGCTTGAACCTGGGAGGTGGAGGTTGCAGTTAGCCGAGATCATGCCACTGCACTCCAGCCTGGGAGACAGAGCGAGACTCTGTTTCAAAAAAAAAGATGATGATGATTTGGCCTGTATGTTGCTTTGTTGAGAAAGATTTATCTCAGCCCTTTGACTGGAATGGGTAGGTAATATATTCCTACCCTTCTATGTATATATTATTCATAGCATTTATTCACTTGTGGTTAATTAATTACATGTAATCATATGTTCAGTGTCTGTTTTAAATACTAGAATGTAAGATTCATGTGGGAAAAAATGTTTTTTTTACTGATGTTTCTTTACTGTTTGCCTGGCCTATAGTAGGGTTCAAGAAATATTTGTTCAAAATATTGTTCAAGATGGACTAAAATCACCCTAAGCAGCACATTTATTCAGTAAATAGCACATGGGGTTGGAGCTGCATGTTCTCTTCATTCTTCCTTCTCTACCTCCCTTCATCCTCTGTTAAAACTGTTACTTCTTTTAAAACACTTATCCCTGTGTGGCAGGCAGAGTCTTCCCATGCCTTCCAGTTTTCTCAAGCTCCTCTTCCATCCTCTACCTAGATAAATATTCTCTCAGCAATGATCAGATCGTTCATAGCCTTCACTCCCTGGACTCCATCAAAACCCATTGCATTTATTTTGGTTGTTACTTCACACTAATTTGGAAGGGCCGTAATGAAAATGGATGAACAATTATAAGGTCTTCAAATATCTTGATATGTTATCTTTCCTGGAAAATATAATCATATTTTAAAACAATTCGATAAAAGTACTTTACTACAAGTAGGTCAATAAATACAAGTCAGCTGACCTTACACCTTGGGCACTCCCAAGCCAAAGTGTACAGAAGGAAAGGAATCCAGCTGCCATAGACTGCTGCAGAAGTGGCCCACAATGTTTCATGCTTCCTGGTACCCATGCCTTCAAGGAGGCCTCTCCCATATTGACTCTGGACTTGGATATATAATTTGCTGTAGCCAATGAGATAAGAGAAAATATGACACCAATATACTCTGTGCCTGCACACTGGGGCTTGCTTGCCCTCTTGCTGTCCTTGGAAACTGCAGTCAACATGAAAACAAAGCCAGGTTATCCTGCTGGAAAATGAGGGGCCATGTACTCCAGTCACCTGTCTCCCCAACCAGCAACTAGTCGACCCTGAGAAGCAGAGCTGTCCAGCTGCCCAGCAGCTATCCACATGAGTGAGCCTAGTCAAAACCAGCAGAAGAACTACCCAGTTAAACTGGATTTCAAAGTACCACTTATAGAATCAAGACACAAATAAAAGTTTTTTTTTTCCTTTAAAATATTATGTTTTGGAGTAGACTGCTATACAGATAAAGCGAACATAACAAAAACCCTGATTATCATCCTCTACCTTGCATCTTCAGATGCTTGCCATTTTTAGGTTTCTATTTTAGCTGCTTCAAAGTTTCAAGTAACAACATCCAATGTGGGTAACTATATTAGCTGTTACACAATTGAGTGCTAACTCAAAGGAGTTTTGATTGTGATGTTACTATGTGGTTGAAGGCCTGGAATGTTTTCAGTGACAGGAAATTACACCAATAATTAGCTCAATACATCATCTTTCGAAAGTGAGCATAAAATACATTTGAAAATAATTTGGCCATTTGTTGGCTGAGTCTGCTTGACAGTTTAAGAAACTTTAGCTATGACCATTTTTTTTTAAAGCAAGATAGAAATTATTTCAGAAAAATCATTTGAGAAGAGTTATTTGGCCTGTATTCATACATGAACAAGCACTGAAAATGCTAGGCCAAATATTTTTAGAGGCAGAAAAGAAATGTCTTATTATTCCCTTTCTCATTGTGAATTTCCCAGTGGTTGCTATGCCATTCAATGAGAGCATTGAAAAGAAAATATCAATGAACTAATACTGTTTCTGTTCTTAAATAAGAGCATTGTGGAGAGGAAACCCACAGCTGAATTAATCTACCTACACAACTATAATTCCATGGTCAAACATAGAGTTCTACCTCTTCAGTAAGTTTGATTTAAAGAGTTATAAACGAACAACTTACAAGGAAAACACAAAACAGCTCTATACCCTGAAGGAATATTCCTGGGAAGCTCACAGATGCAGAGACAAAATCTCCAAGATGTATAGTGATATGCTATCAGCACTGGCTGCTACTCTGTTAGCAATGAGGAGGACCACACTCAGGTGAAAGACAGAACCAGGGTCCTAGTGCCTTTTAACACTGTGGAACAGAGGAACACCTAGTAAGGAAGCAAAGATCTGCTTGGCAGATAATTTCTTCTCTCTGATATGCTCATGCTCAATCTCTACCTACTACAGCACTAAAAGTTCAATGTGTCTTATCCCACATTCATGGTAGCCCTATGTCAGGGGGCCCCAAGACCATCCCCAAGAAACCCAAGAAACCTCACCAACCACACCAACTGGGTTCTCTAAGAAAGGTAGGATGGTGTATCTGGCAGAGAAGGTAAATACAGGGCAGCCATACATTGCTTAGTGACTAAAAGCTTGTGCTTTGAGATTCTAAGTCTCCAGTTTTATAAGTTCCTAACCTCAGGCTTGTTGATTCACCAGGAGGACTCATAGGACTCTGCATACAGTCATACTCATGACTGTGATTTATTACAGTGAAGGGACACAAAACAAAATTAGCAGTGGGAAGAGGTACATGGGGCCAAGTCTAGAGGATGGTGCGGACTTTCGGAGGTCTTCTCCTAGTGAACTCACGCGGGATGTGGTTAAATCCCCCAGGACTGACTGTAACAACACACGTAAAATGCCATCTACTGGGGAAGCCCATTGGAGATTAAGGGAATGAGGATTTTATTTGGTACTAGTCACATAGGCACCCCTTGCTTAATCCATATTTAAATTCCAGAAGGAAAGCAGGAGTTCAGCATAAACCAGTTTTTGGCATAAACAGTTCAGGCACAGCAAGCCATTCGTTACCAGGGAATGGTGGGGACCTTCCCAAAATCCAAGTTCTGAGATGTCAACCAAGCTCTTTTCTAGGATATGCATCCTTAAGCCTGCTAGACTAACTCTTTCATGCAGAGGAGGTATTACCATCTCTGTTTCATAAAAGTGGAAACAGATGCTCAATGCCCAGGTTAGAAACTTGTAAAACTGGAAACTTAGAATCTCAAAGCACAAGCTTTTAATCACTGAGCAATGCATGGCTGCCCTGTATCTACCTTCTCTGCCAGATACACCATCCTACCCTTCTTAGGGAACCCAGTTGTTGTGTTTGGTGAGGTTTCTTGGGTCCCGTCAGGTCTCTTTAGAAAGACCCTTTCTGAGAAACTACAAACTGTGTCACTGAGCAAGTGAGGCTGAACAGCCTCTCCCACAGAAGAAAAGATCCCTGCCGCTCAGCACCCATGTAAACCAAGGGCACAGCATACCTCCTTCCATTCCTCAGTGTCCAGCAGACCTAATTCCTAACAGCTGGGTAGGTATCTTCCAGTACAGAAAGTTAGCTACAGGTTTAAAAGTAGGCAGTTCAGGAAATAATGTGAACTAATTCTTCATCTCTTTGTTTCATTATTAAACACACATGTAAACATTCACCTGGCAGTTTGATTCACCATTAACCAAGTTGGTTCCTTAGCTAAATAAGTTTGGGAAATAATGGGTTACATAAGGTCTCTTTGTGGGGCATTTCGAGGTCTTTATTACACTAATGTTAGTTTAGTTCCTAGAGGAGGATAGTACACAGATCCCAGAATCCTTGTTTCTGAAAGTTTGTTGCAAAACTCACTGCAAACACTGTTTTGATGGACGGTTTCAGTCACCCTACACTCTTCTATGGAAGGGAAGTCTTAGAAGAGACCGAAGGAAATCTAGATCTCCAGACTCCAATATCCCATTTCTGCTCTGACATCTTCATGGTTATCTCAGCCCTCAACATCCTCTCTGGGACAGCCCTGCTCTGGCCCTAACTTAGTGGGTTGCCCTGCTTTAAGCACATGCCTAGTCTAAACGCTCCAAGATGCAGGCATCTCCCAATTCAGGTCTCTACAAACAGGCAGAGAGAGCAGGGAGTCAAGGAAGAAATAGCAGGCAAATGAAGCAGCACCTGATACTATTCGAGTCATGCAGGTTGGGGAGATGGCACAGCACATCATTAGGGACCAGAAGATGCTACTTAAATTATACTCATCAGGATGAATTGTGTGTATGTATATGTATAAATTCACATATTCTGTTCACAGTAATTTATATTGTAAGTATTATTATTTTTGCTATACAGATAAGGAAATCGAGGCCTACAGAAGTTAAAAAAAAAAAATGCCCAAGTTCATTCAAGTAGGAAGAAACTGAAATGGAACTCAAAACCCAACAGTCCACATTTTGAGGACAAACTGGTCCATGTTCTACTGTTTGGAACACCAGTCCAGCCCCCATAATACAGCATGCTGTGTGGACCTGGCAGCCTCTCTCAAGTGGAGAGTCCTCCATTCTACATGGAGTTAACTACAGGTAGGCATAGCTCCTATAGTTGTTTGGATAACTCATTGAGAAGGTATTAGAAGAAAGCCCTACAAAGGACTGAATGATCTGAATGTTGCTTCCATTATAGAAAAGGGAGTGGGTAATATTGCTTATAATATCTGGTTGCAAGGGGGACTTTGTTGGCTCTTCTGAGTTGATACACAACTCCCTCTCCAGCCCCAGATTCAGTCTCTGCTCTTCTCTGTGCCTTGAAATTGATTTCTTTTTGTTTTTTTTCATGATCTGACTTTTAAAAAAATTATTGCTATTTTTATTATAATAGTATGCAGCTTTAGAACATATATTCCTTTGTAATCTCCAGTCTTCTCTTGCACAGATAAATGAGTTTATGTGGTGCTCCTGTTTAATTATTCAGATACATGCAATAAGAAACAGTTAAGATCAATTATGAAAGAAACAATAACAAAATACTCCAATTAAGCAAGTGTTTGGTTTAGAAAACTAACCTAGGCTTATATTTGTTATTTTCTTATATTTTACAGTTGTTTAGGGTTAAATCCCAAATTTCCTCAGATTTTTGCCCCATGAAAACTAGCATCTCATCATCTAATATTTACTTCTCAACTATGAACTACGGTTTGAATGTTTGTCGCCTTCAAAACTCATGTTGAAACTTGGTTCCTAATGTAGCAGTGTTGAGAGATGGGGCCTTTAAAAGGTGACTGGATCATGATGGCAGAGCCCTCATGGATTAATTTATTCCATTGATTAATGGATTAATGCACTAAAGGTTTAATGGGTTGCTATGGAAGGGAAACTGGTGGCTTTATAAGAAGAGGAAGAGAGAGACATGTTGGCACATTCAGCCCCTCACCACATAATGCCCTGCAAAACCCTGGGATTCTGCAGAGTCTCCACCAGCAAGGGGACTCTCACCAGATGTAGGTCCTCAACCTTAGACGTCTCGGCCTCTATAATTGCAAAATATAAATTACTTTTCTTTATAAATTACTGAATTTTAGCTATTCTGTTATAAGCAACAGAAAATGGACTAGGACACTATTGATGCCATGACTTATAGAAGTTATGAATCTATTTGTTTGCATTTTCTCAAACTGATGTCCTATTCTTGATTAATGAATAGCATACTATTCTTTTTTTATTTTTTTGAGATGATCTTTTGGGTTCTGTTTTTAGTTCTGCTTACATTGAATCACATTTATTGATTTGTATATGTTGAACCAAACATGTATCCCAGAGATAAAGCCTACTTGACTGTGATGAATTAGCTTTTTGATATGCTGCTGGTTTTGGTTTGCTAGTTTTTTTAAAAAATTATACTTTAAGTTCTGGGGTACATGTGCAGATCATGCAGGATTGTTATATAGTTATACACGTGCCATGGTGGTTTGCTGCATCCATCCCCCCATCACCTACATAGGTATTTCTCCTAATGTTATCCCTCCCTAATACCCCCACTCCCTGCTATCCCTTCCCTAGTCCGCCCACTCCCCAACAGGCCCTAGCATGTGATGTTCCCCTCCCTGTGTCTATGTGTTCTCTTTGCTCAACACCCACTTATAAGTGAGAACATGCAGTGTTTGGTTTTTTGTTCTTGTGTCAGTTTGCTGAGAATGATGTTTTCTAGCGCTTCATCCATGTCCCTACAAAGGACATGAACTCATCCTTTTTTATGACTGCATAATATTCCATGGTGTATATGGGCCACATTTTCTTTATCCAGTCTATCACTGATAGGCAATTGGCTTGGTTCCAAGTCTTTGCTATTGTAAACAGTGTCACAATGAACATATGTGTGCATGTGTCTTTATAATAGAATGATTTATCATTCTTTGGTTATATGCCCAATAATGGGATTTCCCGGTCAAATGGTATTTCTATTTCTGGATCCTTGAGGAACCGCCACACTGTCTTCCACATGGTTGAATTAATTTACACTCCCACCAAAAGTGTAGAAGTGTTCCTATTTCTCCACATCTTCTCCAGCATCTAATGTCTCCAGATTTTTTAATGATTGCCATTCTAACTGGAGTGAGATGGTATCTCAATGTGGTTTTGATGCCCATTTCTCTAATGACCAGTGATGATGAGCATTTTTTCATATGTTTGTTGACTACATAAATGTCTTCTTTTGAAAACTGTCTGTTCATATCCTTCACCCACTTTTTGATGTGGTTGTTTGTTTTTTTCTTGTAAATTTGTATGGGAAGTTCTGGCCAGAGAAACCAGGCAAGAAAAAGAAATAAAGGGTATTCAATTAGGAAATGGGGAAGTAAAATTGTCCCTATTTGCAGACGACATGACTTAGAAGACCCCATTGTCTCAGCCCAAAATCTCCTTAAGATGATAAGCAACTTCAGCGAAGTCTCAGGATACAAAATCAATGTGCAAAAATCACAAGCATTCCTATATACCAATAACAGACAAACAGAGAACCAAATCATGAGCGAACTCCCATTCACAATTGCCACAAAGAGAATAAAATACCTAGGAATACAACTAACAAAGGATGTGAAGGACCTTTTCAAGGAGAACTATAAACCACTGCTCAAGGAAATAAGACAGGACACAAACAGATGGAAAAAATTCCATGCTCATGGTTAGGAAGAATCAATATCATGAAAATGGCCATAGTGCCCAAAGTAATTTATAGATTCAATGCTATCCCCATCAAGCTACCATCGACCATCTTCACAGAACTTAAAAAAACCACCTTAAACTTCATATGGAACCAAAAAAGAGTCCACATAGCCAAGATAATCCTAAGCAAAAAGAACCTGACTTCAAACTATACTACAAAGCTATGGTAATCAAAACAGCAGGGTACTGGTACCAAAACAGAGATATAGACGAATGGAACAGAACACAGGCCTTGGAAGTAACACCACAATCTACAACCATCTGATCTTTGACAAACCTGACAAAAACAAGCAATGGGGAAAGGATTCCCTGTTT